>NW_014577158.1:192813-205741 GCF_000485595.1 Priapulus caudatus
AGAGGTAGCATGTGCTAGTAGTTATGCAGCAGCAGCTAGCGCAGCAGCAGTAGCCCAGTAGTAGTAAGCAAGTAGCGAGTAGAGAGCAGCCGCAGCAGCCATGCAGCAGCGAGGCAGCAGCAGCAGCAGCAGTGCAGTAGCCAGTAGCAAGTTTTAAAAAAGGCGCAGCCAGCACCAGCAGCCAGCAGCAGCAGCAGCAGCAGCAGCACCGCAGCAGCAGCAGCAGAGTAGCCAAGCAGCAGCAGCAAAGCAGCAGCAGTAGCAGTAGTAGTGGTGAGTAGCAAGCTGCAGTGAGCAGTAGCAGTAGCCAGTAGCAGCAGCAGCAGCAGCAATAGCAGTTAGCAGCAGCAGCAGCCAGCACAGCAGCGCAGCAGCAGCAGCAGCAGCAGCAACAGCGCATCAGTAGCAGTCAGTGTTAGTAGCAGCTGCATGTAGCAGCAGAGCGCAGTAGCAGTAGCAGTAGCAGCAGAGCAGTGCAGTAGCAGCAGCAGCAGCAGTTAGCAAGTAGCAGTAGCAGTAGCAGTAGCAAGCAGCAGCAGCAGCAGCCGTTAAAGCATTAAATCTGTCTAGCGGTGCCGTTGTCGGTCTCGTTGCCGAAATACTATTTATAGTTTTTACAGCTTCTTCCGCGCGCAGTGTCGTATTAGTAACAAATCGGTGTTATTGCGGCTTGAAGGTCTTTTTACGCTTCTTGCCATCTCCACTGCTGCTGCTGCTGCGGCTGTCTTCTTCTCTCCGCTCTCATCTATCTCTCTCTCTCTCTCTCTCTCTCTCTCTCTCTCTCTCTCCTCTCGCCTCCCTCTCTCTCTCATCATCTCTCTCTCTTCTCATCTCTCTCTCTCTCTCTCTCTCTCTCTTCTTCTCTTCTCTCTCTCTCTCTCTCTCTATCTCTCTCTTTTTTCTCTCTCTCTCGTCCTCTCTCTCTCTTCCTTTTTCCTCCCTCCCTCTCCATCCCTCTCCATCCCCCTCTCTCTCATGCTGTTGCTATCTCTTCCTCTCTCATCCTCCCTCCCTCCCTGTTCCATCCCCGCCTCTCTATCTCTGTTCTCTTTCCTGCCTGTGCTGCTGACTGTTGCCTCCTCCCTCCATCCCTCCCTCCCTCCTTGTCATCCCGCCTTTCTTATCTCTTTTCTTCATGTCCCTGCATCGCTGCTGCTTGCTCTCCCTCCCTCATCCTCCCTCCCTCCTGTCCATCCGCCCTCTCTATCTCTTTTCTCTGTCCCTGCTGCTGTGCTGTTGCTGAAATCATCACCGCACTTCGTTAAAGCTACTGATGTTGCCGGAATGCGTGTTGCGCGGAGGCTGCCGTCCTATCAAACGAGCATCTGACACCCCCCCCCCTGAAGCGCGCGGCAGCTGGCGTGGGTGCGGAAAAAACCGCTGCGTCACAATACGGTTTGGCTGGCTGCCACGATCGAAACCACGAATAGACGATTTGCCGGCTACTCAAGTCGCCGGTATCGGTGTACGCCGGCGTGTGTGCCATGCAGATGCCCACGCGCGCCGATGTTAAATGCTGTTCTTGTCTAACACTGGCACTTCTCTTTCACTCTCTTTCTTGCTCTGCTGGCTGTCCTCTTTCGCGTCCTCGTCTCTCTTTCTCCCGCTCCACTCTCTGTTCGCTCTTTCGCTTCTCTTCTTACTCTTGTTTTTCTCGCCTCTCACACTCTTCTTCTCTCTGCTCTCTCTCTCTCTCTCTTCTCTCTTCTCATCTCTCTCTCTCTCTCTCTCTCTCTCTCTCTCTCTCTCTTCTCTCTCTCTCTCTCTACTCTTTCTCTCTCTCTCTCCTCTTCCTCTCTCTCTCGTCTCTCTCTCTTTCTCTCTTCTCTCTCTCTCTCTCTACTGCTACTGCTGCTGCTGCTGCTGCTGCTGCTGCTACTACTACTGCTACTGCTACTGCTACGGCTACTACTGCTGCTGCACAGACGGCTGTAAGTGTTACGTTACGTCTCCCCACCCCGCCCTACACAGCAAAGCCCTTCATGACATACAAACGCTACCGACCAGTAATCAAACTGCAACCCCAGCGAGAATCGCAAGATTAGATCGCATCATCATCAAATATATTGTCGAAAGAAAACATCTTTAGTAAGCGAGATCAAATCTATGTTTTGATCAAATGTAAATATTGATTGAATGGATGCCATGATTGAGGAAGCCGGCAGATCAAATTAAATACAGTGATTAATCGCACAACCGAGCAATTAAATCAGTCAGTCAGTGAATCAATCCAGCAAATCAGTAAATCACACCTACCATTGCAACAACCCCATCACCCCAATTTGATAAACAAACAAACAAACAAATAAATAAACAAACGAATGCCTGCCAATATCTGACAAATTCGTGCCGACCCCACGAGATCGCGCAAACGCGTGGCGACAAACAAACAAGCAACCACATGAACACAGCAACAAACAAAACAAAGCAAAACAAGCGACGCCTTACCTCCGACACCGCCGTGATGACGTCACGGCCGACGGCGAGCGCCTGCACGAAGGTGCGTGCGGCGACGAACGAGCGCTTCACTTGTATGGACAGCTTCTGCGGCACGTCGCCGAACGGCTGCAGCTCGTCGAGGTACTGCGCGACGCAGCCGAGGTAGGCGTCGTCGAGCACAAACTGCACGTTGAGCAGCATGAACATGCGCCGGTAGAGGCTGCGGAAGAACGAGTCGACGGCCTCGACGAGGCTCAGGTCGTCGCCGGCGTAGTAGCGGTCAAGGTCGTCGAAGAGCGCGCGGAACACGTCCGAGTGCTCCTGGTAGAAGAGTCCGTACGTGCGCAGAAACATGTCGTGCAGGTGCTGCCGCGACGTCTTCAGCAGGCTGCGGAAGAACTCTGCGGAGAGCAGGGAGTTAGTTTTAACTTGTAAAAGATATTTTACTGATATAATCATCGTAAGCAAATTCTGGAAGAACTCTGCGGAGAGGAGAGAAGGAGGGAGTTAGTTTTAACTTGTAAAAGATATTTTACTGATATAATCATCGTAAGCAAATTCTGGAAGAACTCTGTGAAGAGAAGGAGGAGAAGGGAGGGAGGGGGTAGGTCGTAGCTCCTAAAAGATATTTTACTGACATTTATAATCATCTCAAGCAAACTCTCAGGAAGAACTCAGCAATAGACGAGGAGGAGGAGGAGGATGAGGAAGAGGAGGCAGAGGCGGAGGAGGAAGAAGAGACGGGGGTAGTTAGCTCGTAAAAGATAAAAGATATTTTACTGACATAATAATCTCAAGCAAACTCTGGAAGAACTCAGCAATAGACGAGGAGGAGGAGGAGAAGAAGAACGAGGAGGAAGTGGAATTGGAGGAGGACTAGAATAGCAAGTGGACACAGGCTCGGAAAAAGCTCTAACCTTCACGCCATAAACGAATATCATACGTCTTACTATAGCTAAAATAGATCACTACAGTACTATGTGTTCGCAGGTAATATATTTTGCTGATATGCTGCGCCATAGTTAAGTTAAGTTAAACAGTATCATAGTCTATGTCTATTGTACAATGATGCATTTAGTAGATATTATGTGAAATATCTTCTGGACTTCTGAATATAGTTATGGGAATGTAATCCTACTCTCGGGTATATAATACTAACCATAGACTACATAGAAGTGCAAATATGTGCGGGACTCTGAACAGTTTTGGTAATGTAATCTGTAGGCATACAATAGTACCCACTTGGGAAATAAAAAGAGAAAAATATCCCCCTAGGCGTTCTAAAAGGTTTTTGGAACGTAATTCCAAGCCGAATGTTCATAAAAGTAGCCATTTAGTAACTGAATATATGGGGGCGAATAGCCACTGCACTGTATGAATGGTTTTGGTAACGTAATGCCAAGGCAATATTCATTCATATAAGTAGGCCGTTTAGCATCTATATGGAGCCAAAAAAGCAATTATTTAAGTGCTGCTTCGTGTAGGAGACGTGGGGACGCGAGGGTAGGTGGAAGGAGGGGGGTCACCCTTGGTACAGCACTTACACGCGTATGCAGCGCCCACGAGATAAACACACGTCAGTCATGGCGCAGAGATCAAGGAATGAACGGCCGCTTTTCATGCTCCTCCCCGCACCCCACGGAGCGCGAAGAATGGCCTGATAATGCTCGTAGATAAGACCCATCCCTCCAGTGCGCGCACAGCTCAATATGCCGACGCTATTACGTAACTCTGCCACGCGGGGATGAGAGGGAGAGAGAGAGAGCCAGAGAGAACGCGAGAGATACAGAGAGAGCGAGGGAGAGATGGGGGGGGGGCGCAAGCGATACAGAGAGAGCGAGAGAGCTGGGGGGAGCAATCGACTCCTTTCCTGTACATACGCACACAAGGCAAGCTATGAGCTGCCCTGCCGCGGAGAACGAGGAGCAGCAGGAAAACGATGACTCAGCGTTCATCAGTAGCTGACACACAGTAGCAGCAGCAGTATCACGAGCATCATCATCATCAACATCATTAAACTACCGCCACCATCATCACCAGCACCAGTAGCAGGACTGCCACCACCACCACCACCACCACCACCACCACCACCACCACCCAGCAGCACGGCAGGCAGCGACACACACCACCACCACCAGCAGCAACACACCACAGCCACCAGCAGCCAGCAGCAGCAGCACCACCACCAGCACCACACCACCACACCCCACACCACCACCACCACCCACCACCAGCAGCAGCAGCAGCAGCAGCACCACCACCACCACCACGCCGCCGCCACCGCCGCCGCCACAGCCGCGCGACAGAAGCAGCTCAGCAGTAGTATGTATCACATCATCACTCATCTCATCATCATCATCATCATCATCATCATCATCATCATCATCATTATCATCATCATCATCATCATCATTATCTTCAGCAGCAGCAGCAGCAGTAGCGGCAGCATCAAACGCGTGCTACGCATTTTGCACATGGAGCTATTTAAAAAAATGATCGCCTTTAAATAGCCGTCTCTCCCCCTCCCCCTCCCCCTCCCTCCCCCTACAGGCTGCAGAAAGGCTGTTCACATTTGCGCTCTCGCTGGTTACTACACGAAGCCATTAAAAAACCGATTTCCTCGTGCGTCGGGGTTTTCGCGGGTGTGCTATTTCAGCGTGGGTATTACTGGGCGGCAGGGAGCGCGGGGGGAGGGGGTTATAATTGGCAATTTATTGTGACAGCTTATACTGCGGATGATGGTAGAAGAACAATCCGAGACTGTTGAGTTATATACCCAGACATAATAAACAACCCGCGTACACGATTCCACCACAGATTAAATCCTTCTGTAAATATATATACTGCATACACATGAGACCACACAACTCCACACTCTACCCCTACACGAAACCGAGATAAAAGCATAAAACATATTCTAAGCTGTCAGTATAAACACACTAGCTGTCATACCATTTTACTGTCTTACTACTTCACTAAATAGCTTACTATAAACGTTGAAAAAATGACAAAGAAATACAGCGCCAATAATTCGCCCATCCCTCACAAAATTCCAATAGAACAGAAGAAGAAACAGCACAAAATATATAACTCCAATAATTTGACCAATCCAAAATTCCAAAAAGTAATAAATACACGTGAATTCATTATTCGACCGACTGTCGTCCAGTCCGGCACGGTTCGGCAATGTTTGGCAGCGTTCTGACCGGACAGCCGTCAACGTGCGTAGGTGGTCTCCGGCTTGCGGTCCCCACCGTGACTCATTATTCACCCGCTGCTACCTGGCCTCCCCCGGCGGCGCGGCACGGACCGCAGCCGCCCCCTCCCCTCCCTCGCCTCCTTGTTCTCCGTGCTTTGTGCGTGCCGCCGGCTGAATAGCGGCACTGTTAGCGCGCAACAAAGGCCCCTGTAATTCGCACGGTGCGCGGGCCGAGAGGAATTCCTACTGCTGCCAGGTAAGTAAGCGTAGCTGTCAATACTACTGCTGGCCAGGCGCGCTCCCTCCCCCTTCCCCCTCTCCCCCTCCCGATCCTCCCACCGCGCGGACACAGACGCCGACGTCATGAGAGCCGAACCGGGAAGAAGAAAGGCTGACTGTGCCGGCTCCTCGCGCGCGTCCAGCCACCCACGCACATCCCGAGTTCCGGCTCTCCCCCTCTCCTCCTTCTTACACCCCCCCCTCTCCGCGCGCACCCTCGCCAACTTGCGACGAAGAAAAATATTTCGCTTGCGGCTGCTGACTCGTCACTTCACTAAGCAGACGTGTAACGCGGAGAACGGAAGATTGTGGCGGCTGTCTGTGTATCGCGCGCAGGTAAACGCGGCGGCCAGGTAAACTGATTGGCAGGCAGGTAAACCGATCGACCGGCAGGTAAACTAAGTGACCGGCCGCATTACGCCTGCGGTTTGCCCGACAGCAGCTCTGAACACGTCGCCTCGGGGGCTGCGGTGCCGACGTCTGAAGTTCCCGACACACTACAAACCCTGTGTTTGTGAACAATTCAAAAACAGCCTTATAGCTTTCTATAGGTGTATAGGTGTAGTTTTTAACCCGTCATGTGATGACATCAGAGAGTTTAACGCTACCGGATGTGGGCACTTTTCCCGAACGGAAGTTCCAGAAATGCAATTTCGTTCGTAACGGTGAGAATCGGAAAGTAAAAAAAAAATAAGAATAAAATTCAGCCAGTTATTCATGATGACGATGAAGGGGATAGGTGCGAGTTCCTAGCACTGGTGACAGTCAAGTAAATAGAAATCACAGCAGCAGCAGCCGCAGCAGCAGCTGACGGGTGGAGGGTGGTGGTGGGGTGGGGGGTAACAAGGACGCGTTAATGCGAGGATCGAGTCATCACATCGAGTAACACACGTTTACATCGTTGAGTCATTCAAGTCAATTAGCGAAAAATATCTGCGGGGGGTTTCTCAACGGAAATCTGCACTAACAGGTAACCGGTGAGCTTGTGTGTGTGGGGGTGGGGTGGGGAATAGACAAAGAAAGTTGCTACCCTGGAGCGCGAAATTCGCATTCACCCTAGGGCCACGAACGTGACAAAGACCTGACGAAAACAGGGTATTAAGTTACCCCTTTACTCACGATCGGCGGAGAAATGACAGAAATTACTGACTCGGCCAGGCGACGCAAAACATACAGTAAGTGTCTGACGATGACGCACCAACGAGTGGGTGTCGGGTCGGCTGGGTGGACGAAGTTCGCAAATTTTCTGATAATCAATGTCTTGAGGATTTTTCCACAAGATCATCGCCAATTTTTCGGCGTTGCATTCATTTTTTTACAGCATGTATTTTGCTGTGCTGCGTGAATAATAAATATCACGTCTAAAATTACCTAAAATAAAGGGAAATTGAGAAGCACATAATATAATCAAGAATATACAAAATGAAAGTGTCAATGACACTGTAGCTCACCTTGGGCGTGATAGAAGAGGGAGGGAGATATATAAAGCAAGAGTATATATGGGAGAACTCCCATTATATAGCATATCTCCCAGTATATACTCTTGATAATGATATATGCATAAGTTTTGATGCGAAAATAAACCCCTATCGGCAGCATGACGTCAAAACAGTTTAACAATCTCAAAACGGGCGCATAAAATTCTCTCAAACAGATATGCGGTGGGGGATACACGGTAGCAAATAGAGACACGTGCGGGGTGACAGGAGACGTGTGAAACGTCCGTCAATGCCTGCATACACACAGAGTCGCTGTCGTACGTGTATAATGATTGCGTCAGGAGAGCCGGTGAGATGAATAAGCAGCGAGCTGACACGGCCGCGGATACGTGGCTGGCATATTAATAACGTGCTAGGGGCGCGCGCGCTGCAATGGCACAGCTGTATTTTATAATATATAAGTGCTCTGGTTAGGATACCGTGATGTGTCAGCGCATCCCATTATCCACAAGCCTGTCTTGCGTTTCTGAACGCTTTGTATGCGTGCGTGCCCGTGTGAGTGTGAGTGCATGAGTGCGTGCATGCGTGCGTGTCTGAATTCCTATTCAGATTTGTTGAAAGGCAGCCCGAACTGACAACACAAAAACCTCAAACTTGCATATGAAAAGCATGCACACTAATAACTCATGCATACGTAAGTTATGAATTCACTTTCAATTTGCCTTTCACGCGAACCTACACGAGCGTACATTGTGACTTCACGCAATAGCTCGTATATACGCTTTTACCTTTTTCTTAAAGGAGCACCCAACCTGGCACCCAAATAAAACTCACTACCGTCCTTCGCTTGTCAGTTAAAATTAATTACGACAGCGATTCCGAGAAAGCGAGCGAGGCGCTGAGTGAAATCGCATGCACCGGATGTTGCCGCATCTTGCACTTGACCCCCAGCCTCCGCGAGAATCCCTCTCCAATTCACCTAATGGACTTCGAGAAAAACTCGATAAATATAGACTTATATCCTTTCCCTCGATCCTCCATCAACCGCCGCCGCCATATGTTCACGCGCGGCGTTTTTTTCTCATCTGAAACGAAAACTGTGACCAAAAAAATACGGGATTTGTCGCAGCGGGAGCCCACTCATGATGACGGCTCGGTGTGAGCGTGTTGCCAGGGCGACGCGACCCGGCGGGTGAGCGGATGGCGGAGGGATGCGGGCGATAAAACCAACAGAAGAGAAAATTGGCCGTCCAGAAAATTGGACGCGAACTTTTCTTATTTGATTTGCCGACTGGCATCGCCAAGAAATCACAAGATTGATGTCGGCTTGGTGGTCATCATTGCAATACGACATGAGGAGATTATAAGGAAGGCGGAGGAGAAGGAGGAGGATGAGGAGGAGGAGGAGGAGGAGGAGGAGGAGGAGGAGAGGAGAGATGGATGGCTTGATATAAAGGGTAAATGCTGGGGGTAAATAGGGGATGAGCACGGTAAATGGAGAAGAGAGGGTGAGAAGAGGAGGATATAGAAGGCAAGCAGTAGAAACCAGCAGGGGATGAGAGTAAGACCAGGATAAGTGTAGGGGAAGGATGCCTGGAACCCCTTCTTCCATTGTGTTCCAATTCCATACTGTGGGATTACTTCTCCCTGGAACCACATTTCCTACACCCCGGTCGTGGGCTGACAATGTTACCATTGGGACACTTCCCTGTGCGTGCTTTGTTCTCACGTGAACACCCCACCCCGGTCGTGTGCTGACATGGTTACCATGGGAACATTACCGTGCGCGCCGTTCGTTGTCATGGGAACACTTGGTGTGCACACTCGGTTACCATGGGGACACACATCGTGAATTTCATCACTTTCGTCTCATTCGAGCATGCACGAGAATAGATCCTACAAGGAAACCTCTGCAACACAACATCAGACACAGATTGCGAAGTAAGAAACCACACCCGCATCTAACACAGACGCACATACATAGACGGGGGGGGGTCACTCACTAAGTGTTACTATTGCCGGGAGTCAGATGGTGGTGGTGGTGATGGCGGGGTAGCGGTGGTAAGGGGAAATTCTGCCGCATGACTTGATCGGCTGAGTGTTTCTTTTCAGGGGCTCGCCTCAGCGCTAATGCCATTATGCGCGCAGAGCAGGCTGGCTCGCTCGCTGGCTGCCGGCGTGTACACACACAGGGCTCGCACAGTGAGGGGTTCCTTCCTCGAGGGCCACACGTGTGACGCAGTTACGCCGCACTGTGCGTGCGTGCGTGTGCGTGTGTGCATGCGTGTGTGTGCGTACGTGTGTGTGCGCGTGTGCGCGCGTGCGTGAGCGCGCACGCGTGCGCACTGAATGCACTGTAGTCCAGACAACAGATTAGGGCAAGCTCAACTGAGCACAGCCGTGGTTGTGGGCTCTAACGCAGGCAGCCGTGGTAGCTGGCTGCAGGCGCGAGGGTGTGCATGTCAAGGGGGCTGGCTGGGTTTATAGTTGAGAGCTCGCGAGCAATGCATGAAGCAACCGTACTGCGATGAGACGTTATGCACGGGTCACGCTGCACCAGAACAACAACCTCAGACTACACTTGCGTACACTTACCCTAACCCTAACCCTAATCTAAATTAGCTTCTTATAATTATTATTATTATTAATAATAATAATAATTTCAGCCAATGGTTCTATCGGCCTACACCAACCCTAACCGTCACTTTTCACTGCTAACCTCAACTCTAACCCTAAACCACACTTACCCCCTAACTCTTAATACCCCTGCTATTAACCCTATAACGTGCCATACATACAAGTCCTTGTCTCTTACGGCCTACGCGCTCACACACCCTCGTGCAACCAACCAACCAATAACTAGGAGCTAGCAACTAGCTGCTAGCAGAATCCATTTACTATATATCTAGATCTAGAGATATATCTACCAGGGGACTTCAGCCACTCGGCTTCGTATCTTACCAGTCGGAAAACCATAGCAGCCGTAGCAGCTCTCACAGTCCGTAATATAACGTGGATGTGAGGAACTAACCGCGGATGCCTACATACATCCGATTGTTGAACCAACGCATTGCTAACCTTGAACACTAACGCGTTAATGTTGTTGTAGGTCGTAGCCTCGAGGCGATCCAGTCAGCCGTGCGGCAGCTAGCTAGCTAGCTATGCGGCCTGCCCTTCCTTTCCCCCGCACGTCCGCAATTCAATATTTCAATCAGCAAAATATTTTACCCGGCGGAGAAAAAACACACAATGAAAACAGCTCGCAGGCGGCATAAGCGGTGTGAGTAAGGGTATACGACTGAGCAATTCCTTGTTTAGCGTAAAAAACTGTTTCGCTGTAAGGCGAACCTTCCTGATTCACAGGCGGTTGAACGCATAGGTAGATTTTTACCCCTTGTTGCGCGCATCGTAGGCGCCAACAGTGTTCGTCGGCACTCGAGAAGAAAAAACAATTAAAAAACTGTCGGTCGATGTTGTTTTGTCGAAACGGCACCGGGTTACAGCAAACAAGCCTCGATTTAAACTAGGCTCCTTCTCCGAAGCGAATAGAGAACTCAAGCCTTGTTACATCGTCTCCATCCACCCCCCTCTCAAACCTGTCTGAACCCTTCCCCTACCCACCCTGCTCTTTTAAGCCTGGCTGCAACCCCACCCAACAACCCCGCTCTCTCAATCCTGGTTGCACCTCCCCCACCCACCAACCCCGCTGTCTCAATCCTGGTTGCACCCTCCCCACCAACCCCACTCTCTCAATCCTGGTTGCACCCTCCCCGCCCATCCACACACCGCACTCTTAAGGATCTCTCGTTTTTACAATAAACACGATATCGAAAAGTTCTGAACGCTGGAGAAAAAGGTTCCGGGTGCGAAACAAGAGGGTTCTAGCTACCTAGACGGGCACCACGCGCGGGCGACAATCGACTGCGATGCCAGCCGAGGGACTTGCGGAGTCCGTCTAAGCGCCGGCCATCACTGCTGTACACGGCACACCTTCTGTTAGGGAGACCGCCGAGTGGAAACACATCAACATGCGCTTATCGTCATCATTACCGTCATCACCAGTTTATTATTCCTAATAATATACTCGCGGACGTACGCGTCTCTCTCTCTCTCGCTCTCTCTCTCTCTCTTTCCCTCCCGCTACGCAATCCTAATACGCACATGCGTTTATGAACGTATTCACACCTACTACTACTCGACCCTGATATAGACCGACTCCACCACAGGCGTCGTCAGTCGTCAGTTATTGATGTCATAAGGTTGCGATGTGATAGCTCTCGTGATCGGACTGCTTGCTGTTAGGTACGTATGGAATCAGGAGCTAATAATGACAAATTTATCAATTATTTGACCAAATTGACCACAATTTGTCATTATTAGCTCCTGATGGAATCTAATATAATTAGCGGGAATATTAAAACCCGGATTTACTCTGCCGCGGAAAAAACCTGTTTATTTGGTTGGGGGACGCTTTGGTAATGCGATTGTTTACGGTTTCTACATAATCAAAAGAACAGCGATATTTACGCGACCTGCCGATCACAGCTACCTCTAACCCGATGAAAATCTCATAGCGTACTTTGCGTGCGCGCTTCGCCTTTCTTACCGGTACCTCTCCATTCGTCTGAAAGTGTACTAAATATAAGAGCTGTTCTCGATATATCGCCCCCACCCCCTAGTTTATGTCACGCATACGCTGCTTATTAGGCAAGGTCTACAGAAACAAATGTATTCACTCCACGTACATGCTGTAGGCCATGGCCAGGCCAATAATAATAAGCCAGGATTATTATATTAGTATCGAAGAACTATAAGTGAGCGGACGTACGGTACGTGAAACTAATCGAAAGTGAGCTCTGACGTGTGCGCATGCGTGCGCGTGTATGCGTGTGGGGTGTGGTGGGGGTTGTGTGCACGTGTGTTCTCTGTGTGTGCGTGCGCGAGTGCGCGTGTGTGTGGCGCGCGCGTGTGTGTGCATTGCGCGTGTGTGGGAGAGGGGTATGGGGGTAGTGCGGGAGAGAGGGTTCTTAGCGAAGTTAAGAAACCCGGGCACACCCTTCAATTTATCAACAGCTGGCGCATTCACATGGGCTGAAATTAACCTTCTAAATATTCTGTAAACATCTTCGATCGGTCGTTCGTTAATTATATAACCACGCTATTCAAAATCATTATTTCTTCCCCAGTACCAGTTGCAGCAGCAGCAACAACAACAACAGCATCAACCGCAGCAGCAGCAGCAGTAGTAGCAGCAGCAGCTCACCAAAAGCAGAGCAGCAACAGCAGCAGTAGCACCACAGCCACTACCGCCGCCGCCACTACCACCACCACCAACAACAACAACCACGGCACCGTGCTTCCTTCACTTCCTTCCCACCCTTGATTTCTTTCGCGCAGCCGTCTACCGAATCATAATATTTTGTGTATATCGGTGAGCAGCAACTAGAATGCCATCCGCCCGAACACCCTTCTTGCTTCTCTCGCAAAACATCGCCTGCTATTCTACACCGCCGCAATATCGACTACTGCTCAGACTATACTGCTTTTTACACTGCCTGCCAACTGCTTGTTG
>NW_014577158.1:206834-213626 GCF_000485595.1 Priapulus caudatus
CTCTCTCTCTCTCTCTCTCTCTCTCTCTCTCTCTCTCTCTCTCTCTCTCTCTCTCTCTCGCTCTCTGTCCCTCTCTCTTTCCCCTATAGCGTAGAGCGCGTCTGCTCCCAGTGGTAAAATCAATTACGACGACCAATTATCGGCTGCGTGTGCAGCGGGGCTCTTAATCAATATTGATAATAGCAGACAAGTGCATGGGGTACCGGACGTGCGCGGCAGCTACGCGACTCGTATAAGCTCGTACATGAGCTTCACACACACGCACGCACGCACGCACACACGCACACGCACGCACGCACGCACACACGCGCACGCACGCACACGCACACACGCGCGCGCACGCACGCACGCACGCACACACACACACACACACAACCACCACCAAGCTGCCTGCTGCATGAATTAATCTGACTTCTCCCCCGACGTCGAGACCCACGATGCCAATTACGCAACGCCACACGAACCGACATCTGCGCCCGAATTCTGGACAGCATTCGATGTGACAATGTGACAACTCGTCCTTTACGACGATTCCTGAACCTAATTGATCCTCATGTTCACTTCTATTCCTAAAGCACCACGACATCGTCGGTGACTGACGTGCGCAATGTCCATTAGATTTGATCTTTCACCGCAGGGCAAACAGAAACTCGTGCGGTATACCTGAATTTGTAGAAAATCAAGAGAGAGAGAGATGCGACAATCAAGGTAGATGAGGAAGAGGAAAAAAAAAAGGGAGGAGGGAGGAAGGGAGAGGGGGACAGTTAGAAGAAGCGCGAAAGAAAGATAGAGAGCGATGGCGAAGGGAGGAGGAGAGACAGAGAGATGAAGAGGGAGAGAAAACAAATGCTGAAACATAATAAAAATTGTAGGAGCGCAGAAAGAGATACGTAAATTACTAAATAGAGATAAATAAGTGCACAAATACAGCTGAGAAGCGTGGGGACGAATGTACACAAGCCAGTAACACAAGACGAGCATAATCAGGCAAACTCATTTCAGTCTGTTTCTGATTAGCACTTGGCATCTGTTCTATCTAAGCCTCTAGTTACGAAAAACGTAAGCAGCTGCGAAAGTATCTCCTACGCCCGCTAAAAAAACCTACCACGTTAACAACACCATCACTGCCAAAAACACCACCACCACTACAACACAGACAAAACAACAACAACAACAACAAACCAACAACAACAACAACAACAACAACAACAACAACAACAACAAAAACGACGACGACAACGCACACGGATGTTCCTACTGCTCGTTTTCGGGGGCCGCCCTCTCTATCTCTCTCATTGCTACTATGCTCTATCTCTATCTCTATCTCACTATCTCTATCTCTACTCTAGTCTCTATCTCATCTCTATCTCAATCTCTATCTCTATCTCTATCTCATATTCTGCGTATCTCTAATCTCTACTTCATAGTCTCTATCTCTATCTCTATCTGCTATCTCTACTCTATCTCTATTCTCTCTCTCTATCTTCTTTCTATCTCTATTCTCTATCTCTATTCTCTATCTCTATTCTCTTATCTCTCATCTCTATCTCTAAATCTCTATCGTCTGATCTCTTATCTCTATCTCTATCTCTATCTCTCTCTCTCTCATCCTCCTGAGATCTATCATCTCCTGCTCAGATCCTCGTCCTCTCTCTCTCTCTTCATCTCCTCTCTCCTCGTCTCTTCTCTTCTCTCTCCGCCCTCACCCGCGCCCCACTTGGCACGAATCGCACCACCGTTCCTTCCACAACTTACGTTGGCTAAGCGATTCGCCCACGGATCCTTTCACATCGACGCCTGCCTTTAAGCATTTAATATGTGCCCAGCACCGTATGCTACGGCGCAGACGGTCGGTGCTCACGCCGGTCTGTATATCGTTGCAGCGAGCAGAAGCCAGCGATCAACAGCAACTACTTTTCGGAGGAACTATAGTTGGCCGGGCTGAAAATCTGTCGCGTATGATGATATAACTATCGGGGCCCATAGGGTAACTACATTTCGGTATTACTCAATATTATTGACGCAGTTTTCTGTGTCTGGGTTACCGAGTACAGTTCGGTGCCGGCCTGGGAGCGCGAGTGGCGCGGATGAGAGAGATGCACGGGAGCACCTCAGCTTTCCCTTGTGAGTACGCGTCACGGTGAGATGGACTACCCCGCGCGTCTCCATAAGGTAAAGCGGATACGAGTCACTCAGAATGAAGTCAAAGCGAATGGATTCAGTGGTGCTTGGAACGAGTTAAAACACGCGGCGCGACACGAATTAAGCATTTACCACGAGGCCACTTGAGTAAAAAAAGCGTCATGACGCAAATTAAAAAACCAACGTCATATTGACGCGCAAACGCGAAATATTAATAGCAAAAACATTTAGAAATTATCAGAGGGCAATTGTTTAATAGATTCAGGCCAACTTCAGTAAGCACAAAAATGGAATATTAAGTAGATTCGGAGTAAATACAGTTAATGGTATATACAAAGGAAATTTTCTAATACTATTCGAACGATAAACACCCCAAGCAGAAACAAAGGCAAAATGTCATATACAGCGCAGTCATGCAGTGTACAAAAAACAAGAATGAAAATAAATGTGGAAAATATTGATAATTGCAGTAATCTACATTGCACGTGAAAGTAAAAAGGCAATTTCGTACATGTGCGAAGAAAGACATTCACGGCAAATCACATCGCAGAATGCATCAATATCTCAATTCTAACCGTATTTCTTGTGCTGTGTGTCAATGTACGGTCCCACCGCCCCTTCGTGTTCTATTATATGAACCGCGCCGGCCAGATGATGATGATACGTGGGTACACAGTTTTCATCATACATACGTCATCGTTAATTACCCTGACTACGCAGCCGTTAAATCATTTAAACTATCAAGTTAAATAAATAATCAGTCCCCCCCGTTAGATAATGTCCAAGGGCTCCACTAACTAATAACAAGAGTATTATCGTACTTGCGACGCGCTATCACAGTGTGCGACTAATACCAGCCCAACCCCCAATCTCTCGATACACACACCAGTATAATATATAATCAGTGCTACGACAATAAGAAAAAAATGGTGGTTGTCCTTGGCCGACAACCCCGGCATCAATCGGGTTGTCCGCAACAATTTTTGGTTGTCTCCGAAAAATATCCCCAAATCTCCATATTGTTTCAATCACATAATAGTATGATCAGGAAACACCCGAAAAACGGTGGCGCGTAGCCAGGGGTTTTTTAACAAGGGGGACCACACACTGAGGCGAACTGCCAAAATAGTGGATGAATTAATATTTTACTGCTCCTGCCGCCTCCCTCTTCCAACCCATTACGCTCCTCTAGCCCTCTCAGCTCTGCAATTCCATGCGAAAAGCACCATTTTTGTTCATTGTTCTGCTTCCAAGAATATGTAATTGTTACAGTGGGCAGGTTTAGCGATTCCTCAAGGAGGGCGGGGTGAAAAACAGGCATAGGGACGGGGTATGTGGGGTCCTCCCCCAGAAATTTATGTAAACTTAACTGTTTGTGGTTCCAAATCGAGTTCATCTCTCATAAATCAGACAGCCTGACATATACGCAGTGTTGGAAATTAGCAGCTGGTCCATATTTTTATATATTCACCGGATTAATTCCCGACTTTAGATTTCCTTGATGAGCTAGAAAACACTCCGGATTTGAAGTATGTAAACTGAACATTATTTGTGCCCAGCTAGCCTGACACCAGTTGGTTGGGATTGGATTGTCAGTTCAGATGCAAATTATTGAAAAGCAAAAGGTTATACACCATTAGGATTAATTGGGTACCACGCGTATATATAAGATAGCCCGAGCTCGTTTAAGAGTCAGTGTTAGGGTTAGGGATTACAGTGTTTCTTGGTTGTCCACCGGCCAATGTCTCCAGACTGGTAGGTTGTCGGCGCAAATTTCTGGTGTCTCGGACAACGCTTATTTCGAGCACTGTATATTATATATATAATAACGGTACGGAGCTGATATATACTATATATATACATATATATATCTACGTCACGTAGCTGAATATATATTATAATATATAATATATATATATATATATACGTACGTCATCTCAGTACCACTGTAACTACAGGTCCACACAGTACGGTCGCTAGTAAGCCGTGCATGCATATGGAGTCGATATTCAGAATATCACCTCCCCCTCTCCCTCGCCGGCAGCAGCTCTACACTGCATGAGTCTTATGACTGATGCTGATCAGCTGGATCATGACTGCACATGTGCTACACACCTGCGTCCACAGTCGTGACATCCCCTACCCTTCCTCCCCTTAACCAGCCCAGAGACTATACACACGCACGGACGCAGGGGCACGCACACCACACAGCCGCTCTCAACCCTGCTCGATCCGTTGTGCGTGCGGTGTCTCACGCGAGATCCACATGCACACCCGCGATCCCGCAGATAGTGGCGATGTTGTGAGTCGCGCGGTGGGCATGTGAGTGTAAAACCGCTCTCTCCCGACCTTACTACACCTACAAACACGCCGCGACCACAGACAGGGAAATAAACACACGCAGTAATACTGTGTTTATGCACACCAGACCCCCCCCCCGCCTTAGCGTTAGCCAAGTCTCCACCGCCCGATGTTGTAGGTCTGACTATGTTATATATTATGCACGGTACGAGTAGAGAGTCTCCCTTATAGAACCTGAGATGCAATGGACCTTTGCCGCCAGAGTTAATGTAACTTATAGGATTAATATATTGGCGAATTGATTTTAATTGTATTAGCTAATAATATTACTATTGGAATGTGCATATACACTGGCAACTGGGAAACTTTCAAAATCCACACGGCTGCGAAAATGTCAAACGTGCTACGGTTATTAGCAAGCTAGCCGACTTAATGGGCTGTGGCGTAAGCAGGCTGCCTGCAGAAAGATAATCGCACGTCCTGCAGACTTCACGAGACTTTCTCGCTGATTTTGAAAGTTTACTAACGCACAGACGAGCCTACCTAACAGGGAACACGACTAGTACAGCTTGGTTTTTTTTTCCTTTACGGGAGGAGGGAGGGGTTAAGTCCTTGACAAATCTACATGGCTAATTGTGATCGTTTAATGCCGCGCAGTGGGGGAGTCTCGTATTAACACCCCCTCTTTTACACCCACCTCACCCACGATTAGCGATAGGTAGAACAGGGCGATTTTAGTGCAGGCGCCTGCCGGCGACCAACCGCCTCCATCATCTATTCCTAGGTCAAATCTACCAGTCCTCCCAGCAAACCTTAGTGGGTATTACGGAAGGCTGCGGTCACGGCGAGCTCAGACAGCAATGAGGATGGGACGAGGGCAGAGGAGGAGGGATGGAAGGGAAGCGACCGTGTGTGCTGGCTGGCTTGGATACAGCTGCCGCATAACTTGTGGCTGTATGGTCACGCTAGCAATTAACGGTCGGGCGAAACAACGGCTAAGCTTTTATGCCATGAATACATAAGTTATAACGGCATAGATTAACGCCTGGCGGAACGTTCTGACCGGCAATCTCTCTCTCTTTCTCCCCCCTCCCCTTCTTCTCTCCAGCCTAACCGAAGGAACGAGCACGCAGAGGCGGCGAGCCCTTCCTTACACACTGACACAGCGTGCATTAATTCGAGCCAATTCCATGCACTCTAAACCCATTCGTTTCTCAGTCCGAATCCCCTCGCGCTCGACAGAAGAGAAGTCTTTCTCGGAGGAGAGAAAGAGGAAGGGAGGATTTTGCATTTTTTCGCATAGTGCGACAATCGGTGGAGTAATTACACGATTTCGTTAGCGGCTATTGTGAGACTTAATTGGTAGATACGGTCCATAGCACGCTATACACTAATCGAAACTTTAGATGAGGTTCTGAATTCGTAACCAAACCTGTGTTGGTATAGACATGATTCGCAGACGCCGATGTGTCACCTGCATTTTCAATGTCGTGATCTTAATTGGCCGACAGTCTAGCGTAGTTTAAAAGAATCGGTTAAATCTATAACTAATCTCATTATTTCATTCATCGTATAAAAATACAATTCAGCGGAAAAACACACATGTATGCCATACGACACCCGGCTTAATCTAAACTCCGTTACACATTTTTTCTTTATTTTGAACTTTTTTCTTTATTAAAATCAATAACTTAACAACGAGAAGTATCAAACACATACAACAGGCCAACTAACTTACTTCATCGCATCAAAAGATTTATAAATGGCCAGCACTAGCCAGCGACTCAGGCTAGAACGCGCCACGTGCTCAGACAGTCACTCAAATGTCCTCCGCCAGACTAAACATTCCACGTAAAAGTCCCCTACTGTTGACGAGACGCAGAAAACACTCACATGGGTCGTTTTCACAGGTGAGGCCAAAAAAAAGCTATGTCCGCGTGTTACGGCCCTACCCCTAGATCTCGGCGCCAAGCAGGTAAAAATAAAGGCAACAAAAGGGACCATTGTTTCAATACTAGTACTACTTAAGCACAGGCGCCAGCGATCGGACTTTCAAGAAATATAATAATAAATTATAGATTCATGACGTGCTACGACTGCGAAAAATCCCCGATCTGAAAAACGCCGAGTCCTTTAAAAAACTCAATTAAGTGAAAAAATCCGTGTCAGGCGGCAAGCGCCGCACATTACGGATAATAAAAATCCACTTTCAAAACACTTACTATATATTCTGCCTTTCCTCCCGACACCGCACGCACCCACAAAACTCCCCTGCGCGCCACGCCTTCCTAAAAACAGGTTTGCACACCACGCTCGCGAATTGGGAACAGCACGTCCTCCGCGCACCAA
>NW_014577158.1:213651-223306 GCF_000485595.1 Priapulus caudatus
TTGAAACGTTTCAATAAAATATAATGCTAAATAAATACGAAATATAATACTAGTACTACAAAATTCTTAATGACAATAATGTTTCTTTCACCTATTATTGCCGACAGTTTCCTGTCAATTCCGTGTAAATGCTCTATGCACACACACTAACGCCGCCATTGCGCATATATATTAACAGTCACTGTGCACAGTGAGCAATGGCGGCGTTAGTGTGTGTGCATAGAGCATTTACACGGAATTGACAGGAAACTGTCGGCAATAATAGGTGAAAGAAACATTATTGTCATTAAGAATTTTGTAGTACTAGTATTATATTTCGTATTTATTTAGCATTATATTTTATTGAAACGTTT
Source organism: Priapulus caudatus (assembly GCF_000485595.1). Classification (NCBI taxonomy): domain Eukaryota; kingdom Metazoa; phylum Priapulida; class Priapulimorpha; order Priapulimorphida; family Priapulidae; genus Priapulus; species Priapulus caudatus. The sequence continues at coordinate 214,005 of NW_014577158.1, forward strand.
CAAGTGCCTGTGCTACACTACATGAGTCTTATGACTGATGCTGATTCAGCTGGACATGACTGCACATGTGCTCCACACCTGCGCCACAGTCGGACATCCCCCCTTCCTCCCCTACTAGCCCAGAGACTATACACACGCACACGCACGCACGCACACACACACGCGCTCTCACACCTGCTCGACGCGTGTGCGTGCGTGTCTACGCGAGATCACATGCACACCCGCGGATCAGATCAGTGCAGATCAGTGCAGATGTTGTGCATGTAGTCGCGCGGTGCATGTGAGTGTAAAACTCGCTCTCTACGACCTATACACCTACAAACACCCGCGACCACAGATAACGAAATAAACACACGCAGTAATACTGTGTTATGCTCACAGACCCCCCCCCCCCGCCTTACGTTAGCCAGTCTCCACCGCACGAGTTAGCTGACTATGTTTAATATTATTATGCACGGTACGAGTAGAGAGTCTCCCTTTATAGAAATAATAGCAATGGACTTTGCAGCAGAGTTAATGTAACTATAGGATTATATATTGGAATTGATTTAATTGGATTATTATAATATTATATTGGAATGGCATATACACTGGCAACTGGGAAACTTTTCAAAATCCACACGGCGAAAATGTCAAACGTCTTACGGTATAGCAAGTAGCCGACTTAATGTGCTGCAGAAGCAGGCGTGCCTGCAGAAGATAACCGCACGTCTGCAGACTTCACGAGCTTTCTCGCTGATTTGAAAGTTTACTAACGCCACAGACAGCCTACCTAACAGGAGACACGACTAGTAGCAGCTTGGTTTTTTTTCCTTTACGGGGAGAGGGAGGGGTTAAGTCTTGACAAATCTACACGTCTAATTGTGATCGTATGCTGCGGGGTGGAGAGTCTTCGTATTAACCCCCTCTTACCCCACCTCACCCACCACCCCTACACTCATTATTCCTAGGTCAATCTATCCAGTCCTCCCAGCAAACCTTAGTGGGTATTACGGAAGGGCTGCAGTCACGGGAGCTCAGACAGCAATGAGGACGGGGAGGAGGGAGAGGAGAGAGGGAGGAAGGGGAAAGCGAGCGTGTGGCTGGCTGGCTGGATACAGCTCCGATTACTGTGGCTGTATGGCACGCTAGCAATTACCGGCGGGCGAAACACGGCTAAGCTTTTATGCCTGAATACATAAGTAAAGGCATAGATTAAGCTGCGGCGTTCTGACCGGAATCTCTCTCTCTTTCTCCCCCCTCCCCCTTCTCTCTCTCCACCTACCGAAAGAAAGAGCACGCAGAGGCGGCGAGCCCTTCCTTCACACTGACACAGCGTGCATAATGTCGAGCCAATTCCACACTCTAAACCCATTCGTTTCCCCGAATCCCCTCCGCCTCGACAGAAGAGAAGTCTTTCTTCGGAGGAGAGAAGAGAAGGGAGGGGATTTTGCATTTTTTCGCAAGTGCGACAATGGTGGAGTAATTACAGATTTCGCTAGCGCTATTGTGAGACTTAATTGGTAGATTACGGTCCATGCACGTATACAACCTAATCGAAACTTTAGATTAGGTTCTGAATTCTAACCAGAACCTGTGTTGGTATAGACTGATTCCAGACGCCGATTGTCACCTCATTTTCAAGTCGTGATTCTTATGGCGACAGTCTAGCGTAGTTTAAAAGAATCTGGTTAAATCTATAACTAATTCTCATTATTTCATTCATGTGATAAAAATACAATCAGCGGGAAAACACACATGTATGCATACGACACCCGGCTTAATCTAACTTCAGCTTTAAACTTTTTTTCTTTATTTTTGAACTTTTTTCTTTATTAAAATCATAACTTAACAACGAGAGAACACACAGGACATACTAACCTACTTTCACATCAAAGATTTATAAATGGCCAGCACTAGCCAGCGACTCAGGGCTAGAACGCCCACGGTTGCTCAGACCAAATGTCACCGCCAGACTAAACATTCCACGGGTAAAAGCCTACTGTTGACAGACAGCAAAAACAGCTCACATGGGTCAGTTCACAGGTGAGCCAAAAAAAGCTATGTCGTGTTACGCCCTACCCCTAGATCTCGCGCCAAGGCAGGTAAAATAAAGGCAACAAGAGGGACCATTTTTCATACTAGTACTACTTAACACACCGCCAGCGATCGGATTCAAGAAATATAATAATAAATTATAGATTCATGACGGCTACGACTGCGAAATCCCTCGATTCTGAAAACGCCGAGTCTTTAAAAAATCAATTAAGTGAAAAAATCCCGTGTCAGGCGGCAAGCGCCGCACATTACGGGATAATAAAAATCCACTTTCAAAAACACTTACTATATACTCCTATACCCGACTACCGCCGCCACCCCACAAAACTGCCCTCGGCGCACGCACTTCCTAGAAACAGGTTTGGCACACACCTCGCGAATGGACAGCACGTCCTCCGCGCACACCGCCACCCCCAGCACCCGCCCGTCAATATCGGCACTTGGTGCAGCCGCACGTGTTTGCTCTTCCAAAAGCGCGTGCATTTTTGCTAAAGTCCCTTTCTTTCTCTCCTCGCGACGCAAGCGCGGTTTCGTCCCCCCCCACCGATGCATTTCACCTTCCTCACCACCCTCTCCCCCTCAAGGTTGGCTGTTAACAACTACATACGTCTTCCCTTGGCGCTCACCCGTCGAAGGTGTGAGAGGGGAAAGAGAAGGTGCGAGAGAAGAAGGAAAGGATATGATGGAGCGAGAGTCCGAGAGGGAGGTGAGGAAACGAGAGACAGAGAGACAGAAGAGAAGAAACTGTTTTAAATACTTACTACAACTACATTTATAATATTGGATTAAATAACGAAAAAATAACGCAGCATATTTACTAAATTATTACTGCACGGCAAATTCGCCAACGAACATTATTCATTAGCACCGAATTTGATTTTTGATATTTGATTTATCCTCTCACTCACCTCTGCATATGTGCCAGCGTAAATCATTTTAAAACCCGACAGAAACTCAAAGCCAGATTTCCCCCACCCCGGCATCAGTATGCACCGCGTTCTTGCCAATAACTCACCCATGATTAGACCGTGTTTGCTTTGTTATGATAATAATATTATGTCGGCACAGTCCACCCACAGACAGCGCGCACTCACTGGTTGCGCAATCATATTCGCTCCTCTCCCTCACACACTACGGCTGTATGTATAACAACACTTTATATCGTTTTTCATTCATTCACACACACACACACACACGCACCCACACAAATAAATATATATATTATAACGCTTAACTTATATATATATAACGCTTGCTTTAACCATCAAATAGATATCTACTATACCTTCACATCATAACCCCTCATACCTTCACACCATTCGACTCTCTATGCTAACCACAATCACTAACCCTAACCAATAATATCTAGTATTCCTTCGCGTGATAACGACCCATCATTCGACTCTCCATGCTAACCATGATCACTAACCCTAACCATCAAATATAGTATCTAGTATTCCTTCGCGTGATAACGACCCATCATTCGACTACGTACCGTCAAAGCGGCGGGTCTGTCTCGTGAACTGACTCCTCACCACCTGTAACGATCCATCGAGCAGGTGACTGAATTCCTTCGTGCAGTAGCGGGACAGCTTCATCTCCATGTCCTCCGTACAACACGTCTTCCCCGTCTTACAGATGCGTAGATTCTCGCCTGCCAACGAAAAACACACACATATATAGAATGAGTTATAACTTATATATAATTACGTAGCATGCGTTACATATGATGCGCGACAAAATATAGCATGGGTACCACGACATAACAATATTAACATGGGTATACACGTACCAGAACATAACATGAGTGCACACGTGCTAGAACATAACATGATTACACACGTACCACAACATAGCATGGTATACACGTGCACAACATAGGATGGGGTCATACAGACGACAACATAGCTTGGTACATGTGCATCACGGCATGAAATGGCTGGATACTTAACATGACGTAACATAACATGGGTTACATTCGTACTGCAACATTATAGCATGGGCATTTTCATCAAACAATTACCAAATTAATGTAGTTAAATTTCTGATAATACTCCAGCAGCAAACACGGGGCGCGATATCACGCGACAAGCGGCCGCTAGCATTCTCTGTAGCATTAACTCCATTAGTCAATAGCGGTAAACATGCGCCGATGGACACGCAATAACAGCCGGGGCTAAATGTTAAATCGATTTCCAATTTTGGTTCCAGCGGGAATAACCCGCAGCTTAGATTCGCGGGGCAATTAAGAAGCGCGCGGATATTTCGCGTAAAAGGTCGGTTAGCTTCCTTCCCATCCGACAATATTTCTCTGCGCTCTCTCGAAGAACGCGCGAACAACTAACTACGTTCGTAACGACAATGGCACTGACTGCTTACTTGAATAGCAGTATTAGTAATTACTTTAGTCTTTGATAGCTTCGACGAAGGGACTGATGAATTCAGTCCTACATTGGGACCCCGGTGAACAAAACTATGAGCATCATCATCTTACCCCTATCACTTTCTTACCCGACCCTTACCCTGACATTCAAATCCGGGATCCTAGAGTAGGACTTAAGTGAGCTGGTGTTGTCTTCCGCTAGCACTCCCACGGAGTTAGATCTACCACGTAGATTACTACCCCTCAACACTGGTGGTAACATCACATGCCTGCCCAACCAAATCCGTCGCCTTCTTCAGAGAATTTTCAACGTTTTCGGGATGAAGAAGCGATGATTTACGTGCTCATGGATGGACACGTACATAGATAGACATGGGGCCAAAGCACGCGTCTGCTTCCTATTTAGCTGAGGACGACGGCGACGGTATGAAATGTGCACACATGTGGCTCGCACACACACACAGTGTACATGTAGTTTATAAACAGCACGTACAGCAGGCAGGAAGACATGTATACTAACACGGGGCCTGTGTGCTGCTTGAGTGTGTGTGCCCGGGCTACCGCACTCTCCTTCTACACATACACAACTCTCTCTCTCTCGCTCTCTTTTCGCTCTCTTTTCACCCCCCCTCTCTCCCCGCCTCCCCCTTCTCTATCTCTCTGACGTGTCCTCTCTCTACATGTGAACGCATGGTGTACGTTATTTCTACAAGGTGTACACGTGGAAAATGTGAAAATCAATTCTAATGCATAATTTAGGTAACTTTTATGTTATGGCTACCTATACCGTGTTAAAGGCACGAACTTCGCCAATAAACAGCGCACAGTGCGCTTGTACCGCAATTGATTTTACACATAAAATACAAACCAGAAATTATTAATTCCGAAAAACCACGATAATGTGAATGCAGCTATAAAACAACACATTTTTATGGGAAACAATAAATGAATATTATGCACGAATATACGTGGGACCAATTATCGCACGTGTTTGTGGTACATGATGTCGTTACAATTTCACTATCAGTTTTGTAATGGCAACACAAAAACGCTGTTATGATTGCTATGTGGACTCTACACGTACATATATAAATATAATTATACGTATTATATAAATATTATAATGAAAACATTGCCTGATTGGTTTCAGACAGTACAGCTAGTACAGTACTTGTATTGTAATATAATTTGATCCGAGAAATCTGGAGCACTTGGTGTTGTTAGAATGATCACGAATATCTGAGTCAACTCCGTTTTAACCTCTCGGTCCTTAAACATTTATAAGAGCGATCGTAACTACACTACCCAGCCTATGAATGGTTGTCCGTGACTTTACGATACGTCCTACCCTGTAGTAAATCGACCGAAACTATAAATGACGGAAAAATATGCAATAAAATGCTACTTACGTTCAAGCAATGGAGAAATTTTTATGCGTTTTATATCGTTGGAATTTTCTCGTAAGAGGAAATTACGAAAGCCACATCGCATGCACGTATTCTGACGGCATATCAAAGAGGTAGAAATACGTTATCGCTCTCATCCATCTAATTATCATCATTACAACAGATGGCCTACACCATTTAAATATGCAGTAGCGTCTAACGTCATTTCACGGCTCCGTGATAACAAGTAGCAAGTTACGGCGACGGTAAATTCGTTAGGAGGGATGCAATTTAACGATGCTTCTAACAACAACATCTTCATGTTGCAAAATTATATATTTTCAATCGCATATTTCGACGGTGACTTAAGGATCGTTCTGACAACGCACGTAACATAAGTTTGTAGATGATAATAAGCCTAAGGGATATATAGGTTTCACTATATTAGTGATATGAACGTCAAACTTGGTGACTGTGTAGATGTAGATTTGTGTACATAACCGTAAACACACACACACATGAGATACAGTAAGGCCTCAGCACTTCACACCTATGTTTGCCCGTTACCAACGCTTTGTCGTATTAAAAGCAAGATGACTGTAACTGTTGCGTGTATTGTAACATTGGTAGAGGATAAATACTTTACCCTGACTTGATAATATTAAATCATGTACACAGAGCCTGTGCAACGACGCAGGGACCCCGGAACACACAAGCACAGACATTCACGCGAGCATATATACGTGTACGGTACACGTATATATGCTCGCGTGAATGTCTGTGCTTGTGTGTTCCGGGGTCCCTGTCCCGGGGTTCACGGTGTACCATATATATCAAGAGTAGATAATCTTGATATAAATCCACACATAGGTAAAGGTAGGTGTGGGTGGGTGTGTGTGTAGATAGGTATGTATGAAAGGTACGCCCGGAGAATGTCGCGTGGGCAGGTGATGAGTAACAACGCCTAAAAACCGTCTTATCTTCGCTATGATCTATCACGAGCCATCTACTACTACACGGACTGATTTACATGACAACGCGCCAGTATAAATAGACACCGGCCACCCATTAACGATTTCCAATGGATAACCAGAAAGCCTTCTGTTCATTTTCCGCTCCTACGCATCTCTGTTCTTTCAGGGAAGACAATAAACTACTGAGTCACAGCAAAGGTGTTGAGGCATTAGGCGAGTAAAGAATGGACGCCTGACAATACGTGCTCGAAAAGTGACCCACTGAAAGCAAAGGCACAAAAACACACTACGGGTGACGACATTGTAAGACCATGGCCCTAATTAGAAACCATCGTTGCAACACAACAATAACAGGATCCACTGTTGTCGGTTCTGAAATGCGCACAAAACCTCACATACACGTAAGTAAGATACATGTTCGGACAGGCAGATATCAGTGAACAAACAGGATACGACCTGTGTGGCATTTATTACACCCGCCGAAATGCATGCGCGAATCAAACAACTTACAACATATAACTGACTACTTCATATAATGTATGTATCCCTCGTATAAATTCAAATAAGCAGTAATCCTTCTATAGAATCAATAGTTAAACTATGAGTATTAAGTAATAAATCTAGTACTAAATAGTACTTCAATTAGTAACAGGAATTATTAACAGAAACGAATTTCTCTCACATTTGGCATATTTTTAACAAGATTGTTAACAAGTGTGCGGAGAAACAGGGTACCTATTAACCTCATAAATATTAGTCTTCAAAGTCCAGGGGACTATACCGAAGACGGAGAGAGACAGTTTATCAAATAGACTGTGGATCAGAGGATCTCACAGACATCAACACTGTAGATCGCAGACGAAAAAGCTTAAATTTTGCAAGTAACCAAAGAGGAACGAAGAGAATTCAATATTATAATATTTATACTGCATTACTTCTACTAAATAGCGCGGTTATTACAATTGAAAAACTGCTGCTTCAATGAATATCACAGCCTTCCCATCTTCTACAATCTAGCTTCTAGTTTTAGAATATTAAAATAACACCAGTTATGAGTTAATAACAGTAAACATGCATGAACCTCAAGTAACTCAGTCGCTCACGGCAGTCAGGAACTTCTGGAATTCGTCGAAGTAACATACATGACGACAGATTATTTCGTAGTTATGGGTGATCGACTACAGTCTACAGACACTGGGCTGCCAGGCGTGTGCAAAATGTGTTTTTATCTTCAGGGATAAAAAATATATTGACGATTACAGTTATACAATCAATGAGTACGCTTAAAAGTGGAGGCGTGAATGTGCTTGCGACAGTGTTACGTTCCTACAATTAGATATTACTGTGCGGCGCTTACCTTCAATTTCTGTGTGTGGGACATCCATTTCGTGAAATCCTCGATCCGTATAAAGTTGCTTAACATTTGTACAAGTCCCCGCTGTCGATGTAGTACACCACGACGGTGCCAAAACGGTACATAACACGATAACGCACAACCAGAAACAGTTCTTGTATACGGCCATTTTGATTTTTTGCAAGAAGTAAATAGAGCTACACTCAGATCACGGTTTACACGATATATACGATGGATGAGTAGCTCATAATACACTAGCTAAACACCGATAATATATATATCACACAAGCACAACACGATCGGTTACGGTGAGTCGCTAATGAAAATGCCTGGCAAATTTCAACATGTTCCTCGATCAACTTCTTCCTTACGTCTGCTGCTCGATGTTTTGTCGTGTCTTACTTGCGATTGCAGCGCCCCTCGTGGAAATTTGCTCGGCTTGAATGAAAGAACGTTCACTTGTAACTGAATAGTTTGTTCGCAATCGCAGCATGGCGTGGTAGGAGGAGCCATAGTCATAGAGATAATAAATATGCATAGATATAGATATATATATATAGTTATCTATATTATTTTTATGGTAGGAGCACACCGATGTATAATAATGTCTCGAATGAACCCAGGCGCGTAGCCAGGGGGGGGGGGCCGTGGGGCGGTCGCCCCCCAAAACGCCGGCCAAAAAAAAGAGAGAGAAGAGAAAAAAGTAAGAGGACGTAGGAAGAAAAAGGAGCATACAAAGACACATTAAAAAGATTATAAACGAAACAACAAAATATCTTTTAATTATTTAAAAATATTATGTGAAATGAGCTTTGAGCCCAGCGCAGTTCGCCTTTTATCTAGCTCGGCATAACATATCATGCGTACCTACACAATAATATGACTATCGAGCTCTACGGATATTTTGTGTACAGCGGGTCGGGGTCTCTACGTGCTACTTGTGTATTCTTATTGTGTGTCTGAGCTGTCACACAGGGCAAGACTCGTCCCAGCGATATAACTTCTGGCCAATCATATGCTGTATATCAATGACGTAGCGTTGCATCATAAATAATGTTCTCTAGTGATAGACGACTCTTAATGGTCACTTGTTTTAGCATCTAGTCTAATCAACAGCAACCCTAACCCTAACCCTAACGCTAACCATATCAGCTAGATAGTTATATACC
>NW_014577158.1:223316-224425 GCF_000485595.1 Priapulus caudatus
GTACCCTAAATAACACTGAGTGGGGGGGGGGCGAGGGTATGGAGTGCAGCTGCTAAACCCAACAGTATTAAACTGAAGTCTTCAGATGTCAGATGGATTGAAGGGTTGATGTGATTAAACACATCTGAACCAGGCGCGTAGCCAGGGGGGGGGGCGGTGGGGGCGGTCGCCCCCCAAAACGCCGGCCAAAAAAAAGAGAGAGAAGAGAAAAAAGTAAGAGGACGTAGGAAGAAAAAGGAGCATACAAAGACACATTAAAAAGATTATAAAAGAAACAACAGATATCTTTTAATTATTTAAAAATATTTTGTGAAATGAGCTTTGAGCCCAGCGCAGTTCGCCTTTCATTCAGCTCGGCATAACATATCATGCGTACCTACACAATAATATGACTATCGAGCTCTACGGATATTTTGTGTACAGCGGGTCGGGTTCTCTACGTGCTACTTGTGTATTCTTATTGTGTCTGACCTGTCACACAGTCCTGCTAGCAATTATGGAAATCTTATGATGAAACGCTGATTGTTTGGTGATTGGTTGATTTAAACGTCAATATATTTATCACATGCATGATGCTCTTTTCTGAAGATATCCTAAAAAAAATCGAAATCTTGTATATTATTGTATACAATAAATCCAATATTATTTTTGAAAATTTTGGATTAAGAGTTGAGAACGGTACAACGAATCGTCTTCTTTCTCTAATAATTTAATGAAACGTCAGAGCTTCCGCGCTTCGCGTGGGAGGGGGAAAACTCCCCCCTCCCTGCACCCACCCCCTAGAATGCGCGCTCCGCGCGCTCTTTCAGTTATTTGCACCAGGGGCGTAAATCACGGGGGGATGGGGGGATGCATCCCCCCCGCTCTTGAAGTTCTAGGGTTGAGATAGTGCCATCAGACATGAGAATATGGCCCACAGTATGCCTCAGATTGCAGGAAAATGGCTTAAATATATCAAAATTTTCTGGGGGGGGGGCATGCCCCCAGACCCCCCTAGCACTGGCATGCCTACGGAACGTGCCAAACGTACGGTTGTCAAATTTGGCATGTGCGTGCATGTATGTATGTATGCATGTGTGTTTGTGTGTGTGTGTGTGTGTGTGTGTGTG
>NW_014577158.1:224453-244026 GCF_000485595.1 Priapulus caudatus
TATGGCCCACAGTATGCCTCAGATTGCAGGAAAATGGCTTAAATATATCAAAATTTTCTGGGGGGGGGGGCATGCCCCCAGACCCCCCTAGCACTGGCATGCCTACGGAACGTGCCAAACGTACGGTTGTCAAATTTGGCATGTGCGTGCATGTATGTATGTATGTATGTATGTATGTATGTGTGTTTGTGTGTGTGTGTTTGTTGTTTGTTCGTTTGTGTGTGTATATGTATGTATGTGTGTGTGTGTGCGTGCGTGTATGTTCGTGCGTGCGCGATCGCGCGCGTGTGCGTAAATTATTGTGGGCTTGTGCTCGTGCTAGTATGTGATGGCTATCGCCGATCATACCCCGCACTCCTCGGTACGGATTTACGCCCCCGATTCTCACACTTCACGCGCTCATTGCCGCCCCCACCCCACAAATAAAATCCTAGCTACGCACTGAATGAACCGGACTGACCGGTATATAATATTTGTGATGTGCGTTCGGGAAAATTGACGCAATCCGCGACACGCATGCACGCGGGTGGATCAGTGTCACGTGATGTAATCATGTACGATGATAAAATCAAGGCAATGTATCATACGTACGTACGGTACGAAGGGTATGTAACGTACGTTTGGTATATTTATTACATTGATCCTACTAACGCACAAGTAAAATTGCGTTGAATGTATTTGCACATACTCGCCACGCACGCACACACGCACACACGCACGCACGCACACACGCACGCACGCACGCACACACGAACAGGTTCAACAAACTATAGCATTGTTCTTGTAATCATTACAATCTTCCATAATAAGAAATAAAAATCAAGAAAACATTATTGTTGCTCATTGTACTTGTTTTTTATAGGTCAAATAGATCATTTACGTCAAGTCAAATTGTTGCCCGTTTTACTTAGACTGGTCCAAAGACGTTTGATCAAAGAAGATGAGAAGTTAGTAACAATTATGCGACTGTTAGTAACGCGTATCTGTTGGGACGAAGCATATGTAAATTAGCAGATCACGTGTACGCATAATACATACGTACACTACATGTATGAGTAATATATATTATGTTCACGCATGCATGCCTAAAAAATTGCTTGAATGTCAAAAAATTGTAAACCGTGCGTAAACGTGTGTGTGCAAATGCTAGACAGTGTTCCTTCGTTAATTATACATTAAGGAATACTGCGCGCCGCAGAGTATACATGGATGTCAACAGTATATATTAACTACGGGAAAACATTGTCATGAGCAGCACCTCCCACACGTAGCCGGCTCTTACAAAGTGTGGACGGGTGACAATATGTACACCCATTAGTCGTGACCGTGTCATGAGCTTTGTAACCCACTTTCGACTGCAAAATTCTGCTCCCTTTCTCGGAAAAATCTTGCAATCGACGAAGCTTTCAAGCAAAAATCTACGAAATAACGACATTACTTTATTTGTTTTTCACATGCTTTCGTTTTACATACACTGAAATATTCAGCTACCAGTGATAGTCGTCAATGTACGAATAGATGAATATTATACGCGATGACTGCCCAACAATACATCAACGCTGAGTGTGCGCGCAAAACGGGGAGTAAGACTGAGGGATGTCATAAAGAATGTACGTAGGTAGGTCCAACGTTATGAACCAATGGACCTTGTTGTATCTACTACTGTCTACACATACATTGCTAGTTTCAGTCCACTCTCCTGGTAGTTACAATCTAAAATGATACGGCTATAGTTTATCTTGACATGGTCTGGCATTAAGGCAGATAATTGCATGTGAGGGGGGGTGAATCTAACAAATTGTGTGCTCTTCCTTGTGTTTACAATCAGGGCTAGGGTCAATTCCTTACTTTTAATACGAAATTAATTTCTATTTCCACCGGTTAGTAAAATAGTTAGGTACAAATCTTATTGAAAAGCAACTATTATTTTCAATTCTGTAAGCATGTTTTACATTCAATTCCAATTAAAGGGTCGAATTGTTAAACTTACCTAGTTAAATTAAAAATCCATTTTGAATTGACCTTAATCCCGATTAACATACAAATAGACGGTCACTTATGATGATATTACACAACACATTTTCTACCACGATAATTACTTAAAAACTGACACATTCTAGACAAATTTGCCTTCGTTTTGCAACTGGTCAAAACGATCCAACGCACAAATGATAAAATCGACTGCTCTCGACACGTGAAACGAGGAATGTGACACTTAGTTTACCTACTCACATAAAACATCCCGATATCTGACGTGCATATGCACCACAGGTCTCGGTGCAATTCACTAGAAATGCTAAAGGCTTGTGTGAATTACATTACAGAATCGAAAACTACAGCTGACAAACGACATGAAACACGTTTAAAATGAACGTCGAGGGTTTATGTCTATCTACACCATTTATACGAATGAAGAAGAGAGTACAACATCCTTCAAGTACTCAATATTTCCATCTGCAAACGTCGTTGACCTTCGCACACCTACACACCCAACTATGCAAATTCGGAGAAATCCTCAAAATTACGCTCTGTCAATTCCCTGCTAGGGACGAAATAACATGTGCCCACCTACTTAACCCAACAGATCGCTCTGCTACTTACAAAGACGTTCGGTTAAATCAAAAAAGAAAAAGGGAGAAAATTCCAACAATGGTTAGGTGCGAACCCTGCAGTAAGTCCGGTCGATATTCCACAATCCAGATATTCAGACATATGGTTCCAGATTCAGCGGGGCTACCGACTCTGGGATTCCGAAGGTTCCGGGAAACTGGAAGCCGGACTAATCGTGCTTCTGGTCCGATCCACGGGGAACCGATGAGAAACACAGCTTCAGTGTGTATGGGAATTTTCCGTCTGCAACAAAAACAAGAACTTCAGTGTTTGCGCTCTAGCATGCGATAAATGCAATCACGCGAGATCGGCAGCATGATTACCTCGCCTTGACATCGTCAAGATGAGCTATTGCCATGGGGTGTCGTCCGTCATACGTCAACATTTGGCTACGGTCAACGATAACTCAAGAACTGTTTGACCCACATGTTTCAAATTGCATATAGTTGTTACTCCTATGGGAGAGGTTTGAACATCCTATTTTGGAGCACGCCAGTCGACCTACATTCGAGCCACGTCCACTTTTTGGCTTTTTAAGTTCAGGTTCAATGGATTTTGCTCATTTCTGGTATGTGAATGAATGAGGACTGGCTCCAAAACATATCACACGGGTTTTAATGTTTTTTTTAAATTATGCAAATTAGGTAAATTTCACTATGCATTTCAGTGTCTGCCTACGGTCAACGATAACTCAAGAAATGTTCGACCCACATGTTTCAAATTGCATACAGTTGTTACTCCTATGGAAGAGATTTGAACTTCCAATTTTGGAGCACGCCAGTCGACCTACTTTCGAGCCACGCCCACTTTTTGGCAAAAATGAAAATGGCCATCTAAATTCATTCGATTTTGTTAAATTTTGGTATGTGAATGTGTAAGGCTAGCCCTAAAACAGTTGTTACTCCTATGGGAGAGATGACAACGTCCTATTACGTTTATTTCGTCTAACTGGTCAACAACTCTACAATCATACCTATATACCTATATATATATATAATATAATATTGTGTTTTAGATTCTTCGTTACAGTAATTTGACTGGAATATTTTATTGTTTTTATTTGCACGATATTCGAAAACCAAAATGGCGATCATTTAGGCGTAGCGCCATATCTCGTCAAGATTTCAGACTTTTAGATCTGAAACATCTATTTTCGCATAAAAACTTATGCATATATCATTATCAAGAGTATATAATGGGAGTTCTCCCATATATACTCTTGCTTTATATGTCCACCCCTCCCTCTTCTATCACGCCCAAGGTAAGCTACAGTGTCATTGACACTTTCATTTTTAGTGACGCCGCCACCACTGCCGCCATGCATTTTCTCGCTCACGCCATGGCACGCTTAAAGACACACACGAACAACGCCAAATCAGCATTAAATGCGAGGGCATGTTGTGTAGTTACTGGGATCTGGGACGTGCATGTGGTTCACAAGAGGCATCATCTACTTACTGGGATTTGGAACCTGCATGTGGTTAGCGATGACAAGAGCCTCGAATGCTCCCTCCGGTCTCTCCCATTCGGCCAGGCCAGACGCACTGCGCTCAGCTGGAAAAAATACATGACCACGCGATATCAGGATGGTTCCGACACGGAAAGAATCAGGATGGCTTCGACGAGAAACCTAATTGCACCTACTGCACATCCCAGAGACTTCAATGGTGACATACGTGTCCACTATGCAGACTATATGAATATTTTCTTTCTTTAATTATTTCTGATATTTCACCACGCAAAATGAGCATGCAGCACAAATTCCAATAAATTTAAGCCGACAAAAAATTGACTGAATATAGCACCGAAAGCTACATTAGTTGTATTATTTAACACAGGCAATTCATAGGTTTACAGCAGGTCAGCCGCCGATCGCCAGGCCTACTAGTGACCACACCCAGCTTCCAATAAGCTACTGGTCGATCAACGATACACGTATTATGAACTTACATTTAGCGGGGAAGACGATGACCTTGTCCGGTGGAATCGCCTCAACCTCCTCAAACAGCTAAATAAAAGACGCGAAAACCCATCATTATTTTAAGTGTTACTATGAAAGTAAATTATTAATGTAACGGGAACTAAGCACATTACGCATGCGGTAGAAGTCGCACCAGTTTCTTCACCGGCCAACTAGAGCAGCACGACATGCAAAGTATTAAGCCTGCTCACACAGCATGGTATTACGTGAATTAACATTCTTTCACCCGCAACCATTATGATTATCTGTGACATCACGGCGATATGAACTTATATACACACATGAAACCCATATTCTCAAGTAACCGCGTGCGAGTCCTGGATGCCGCTAAACTCTTTTAACACGAAACAAAGAACAGAGGAATATAATACTCTTAATTTCATTAATTAATCAATTAGTTATAAGAAGCTAACACAAACCTTCTTCACTTGCTCCTCTGTGATGCCAAATGGCACATTGTAAAAGTGCACCACCTTGGATGGAGATTGGATCCGTGATGCAGTAGTTAAGGACGTATAACCCCGCGCAGGTACAAAGGCCAAACGGAGCCGCAAAAAAAATTTCACTCAAACTAAACACAGGCTCTTACTCTGTCGAAACTGTCCACTAATCGTAACCCAGGTCTTTGTGATCACCCTAACCTTGTGAGAAGGTAGAGTGCAGCCCAGTTAAACCCAGCGTGTTCTCAACATTACTAAGTTAGAAGAATGATGACCAATAAGTCATAACTAGTCGTACATTAGAAACTTATCAGCTTCGTGACATCTTACACCAAAATTCATCTACAGTGGCGCTGTACTCCCGTAAAGCCGGTCCATACCAACACTCCACAGATTTTCAACAGAAAGGATATGATTTTTGTTCGCTTGCTCTACGCTAGTGAAGCGGTTGTTGCGGCTTCCCATGTAGTCCTTGAAACTTGTGCTGCCATCTGGGAGCGTGTATGGCTGTGGTACGTCGTTCAGGTATGCTTGCTTCGAGCGTCTAAAACAAACAAACGTTTCACACGGTTGCAAAAATGATGATATTTGAAGGATTTTAATGAACCTGCACTATGACCACACTGATCGCACTAGAGCTTTCGATATGATCAAGAGTGTATTAAGAAGGAGAGCGTACAACGGTGAAATGCTGAAACCATGTTGCAGTGTTAGTCTAATTAATAGACTTTCCCCGTTTTATTTTGACGATTCTTTGCAGTATTATTGATCAGCTGTCCTACCATGTTAATATAAAACAAACCGCATGTCCATAGGATGCCCCTACGCTGAGATAAATCTGGTATATTTGCCGAAAACCAACTCGAGATACCTGCTGACTGCGACTGTCTCTCGTTTTGAGATAACTTCGGGAAACCGCGCGTGTTGCCGTCAATGATTGACAAATGGAATGAATGACGTCTGTTATTGATTGCCATAGTGATAACCCCCACATGTGCCCACCTCACGCTGGATGTAGTAAACTCTGTAGTACTGACGTAATGAGTCAGCGCTACCATGGCGCTACACAGCGGCGACCGGAAGCAACACACTGGCCACAAAGCGAGAGAGGGCCGCAGTAAACAGGGATCTCAAGTCGGTTTTCGGCAAAAAATTACAGATTTTAATCGCTCATTATCTCAGTGTAGGGGCATCGTAGGGACAAGCGGTTTCTTTTATATTAGCAAGGTAGAACAGCTGATCAATAATACCGCAAAGAATCGTCAAAATAAAATGAGCAAAGTATCTTAATTAGACTAATACTGCAACATGGTTTCAGCATTTCACCTTTGTACGCTCTCTCCTTTATATGCTCTTGATATGATCCAATATCAAGAATACAAAAACTCAAAGTGAACCCCATCTATAGTTGAATTACTACTCTAGAAGCATGTTCGGTACCACTTCCACCCTTCTAAATCATCTAGCAGGGTGCGAAATTAACGGGAGTCCGGAGTCAAATACTCCCTGATTTACTGTCGGACTCCCTGATTTGACATATACAGGAGTCCGTGTAACTCCCCAAAAATTCTGCTATACTAACTAGGTTCGTTCCAGAGCACGGCGTCGCAGAATTACCATTTTTTTAAATATATATATAGCAAATGTCCCAAGAAAATTTGGCAGACGTGCACCGCAAATATCCTTTTGGTTTGAACTTCAGACTGCGGACTCCCTCATTTTGCTGCGGACTCCCTCTTTTTGAGGGTAGGGAGTTGGACTCGCTTGTTCAAAAGTTAATTTCTACCCCTGATCTAGGCTTACCCAATCTGCATTTTGTTGTCAAAGTAGTAGGTGTTGTTGAGGTGATGGATGGCCCTCTCCACTGCTGTCGCATCTCCCATCTGGATCATCGCCACTCCCGGCTTAGACTTCAGGAACTTAGTCTACGTCAAAATAATTACAGTCACCACAAGTGTTGCTGGACAGCAAAGATTTCAGTATTAGTATTCATGTATTCATGTATTAGTCCCCCCGGCCTCCAGACACACAGGCTGCGTAAATTCTTCCGCGCTAAATGGCACTGGAAACTATGATCACTGAAATCAAAATACGACCTGCAAATTAATTTATAAGGAAATGTTAAAAAATTATCAAGGTACCGAATCAAAAACATATGCTAAACTTTCGCTAAAATATGCCTGAGAATTGAAATAGAATAGACTTGACGTAGATATAAGATGAATGTAACGGAACGCAATGTGTTCAGCACACAAACAGCTACCGTCAACCACTGAGGGACCGTCTAGATGGAAATTTGTTGACGGGGCGGGACGGGTGCGCTTCACTCACCCGCAGGACGTTGCCGTAGAGACAGAAGACGTTGAACAGTCTGTCGCAGTTGACCTTATCCGGGTTGAGTCCGTAAACCATGACGACGGCTCCCTGGGGCGAACCACCGATTCCTTGAGCGGGATTGCTGTACCTGCGTCGTAGCAACACGCGTCACCACCCATCTACCAACTACGCAAAAACTCGTCACGCGCCGCGTCTCCGCTCGAAGCCGCGACCCGAGACAACGTCGCCCGATGCAACAAACGTCGATCACAGATACGGCTACGACAATAAACCAATACGGGACGTGAAGCCCCCCCCCCCCACCGCACGCTCGCTTGACCGCTTCTTTTAGCCGCCTTCACTGGCCGACAACAACCGGTGTGCACCAGTGAGTCGGTGCGAAAGCGTATCGTACCGGTCAACATGACCAGACGGTGGGCCGTATCCGTCTCCTCCGTGGCTTCCGCGGTCGGGTCCCGGGCCGTACCTGTCAACCGGTGGGCCGTAGCCGCGATCCGGGACTGGCCCAAATCCGGGACGCCTGCCTGGGGGACCGCCGGGGATGCCGCCATAGCCGCCGCCGTCGCCACCGTAGTCGTCGTAGGGCGCCATCGGTCCGCGGCGATCGTCTCGCATGCCTGCGGGAGAGCAGGGTGAGGTCAGTGTATGCGTGGAGAGGTAGGTGGGTGCCAGGATGGACCAGTACGTGCATCAGATGTCTGCGGCAGAGCAGGGAAGAGTCACTGCGTGCGTGGACAGATAAGTGAATGCGAAGATGGACCAGTACGTGCATCAGATGCCTGCAGCAGATCTAGAGCAGGGAGTGGCCAGTGTGTGCGTGGAATGAGCGGTACGGGAGGGATAAGAGATTGAGGGAATGGGCCAGTGCATGCAACAAGAGGTCAGTGCATGAGCGAGAAGTCCGTATGTGTAGAGGGTTCGGCAATTGCACGAGGCTAGGTCAACTGGTCAAAGGGTGTACGAGGAGAGATCAGTATGCACGCCGGTGAAACATAAAATATAATTTTCATATTTTGCCACCTCCCAAGTTTATTAATATACAACCAGAATTAATGTTTACAAACTATAAGATTATAAAGTATACTAGAATAGCTATTTGTTTTTTGGCTACAATCAAGCTATACCCCCAAAAACATTACATCTTAGACAATTCAGTGGATCGAAGTAATGTAATCAATGTATAAAGTAGTATATAGCTACACTTACGTCCACCTTGCGGTGGCTCCTGGAGAAGTGGGGCACGTCTAGGTGGCGCCGGTGTCTCAGAGACCTGCTGCCCGTACTTGCCTGTAATGGAAAAATTGCTATAATAAATCGAGCATCAGAATAATTCTCACACAAATGCCAGCTGGTTAACTTCACCTCATTCACACATATGCACGATTCAGTGTCTCCTTAGCGTTGCACTTTCTGTAAAGCAAGCTCACACATATTTGCGACCACACAACAACAAGGCACTATCAATACACGCAATAAAAGTAAACGAACTTATTCCGCAGAACCTATAATGCAGTCACATGATATCAAATTTCACTTGCACCACCAAAAATCACCAGGCCACCACGCAAAATGCACAAGTTTTACATGAAGTCAATTATTTTACAACCAATTCCAGTTAGCATAATTTTGACGACTATCGTGTTGAATTACCGTCGCATTATCGCAAGCAAGAGATCATAACCCTGACGTAAACAAAAATGAAGATAATAATAAATAGAGACAGCTACATACAAAACGCCACTCGAATACCCACCCACGAAAACTGACCTATCCGCTTGACACGACTGATAGACAACTCTATCCAATAACCGTTGTGACGAGACATTCTGAATACAATGATTAGCAACGAATTACCGCAAAGTCGGCAATTCGACGAGCGTTCTCGAAAAAACAAGTACAAACCGGCCATCTCGACCAACCCGATGACAACAGTCGAGGTGTGGATGTCTCGCACAGGCGGATAGGTAAATTTAAGGCGAGCAAACGATGAGCGCCCCCGCCCGAACAAGCAGACCCACATCGTAGACATCACATCGTTCGGTTTCAGCGTCCGAGGGAAGGGCCCAACACGGAAACCTTCCCCTGCCAACAACGACCCGCACTTCCCACCTTCTCGTTACCTCTACCATCCGCGCTCGTTGCGCGCGGTCCCTCGGTCTCGCGGCGCATCGCGCGCCGACCCGGTCGCCATCCCTGCGACCGTCCACCGCTCGCTAACGACTCCAATACACTCCACACACGGCAACAAACAGTCTTACGCTGGTGACGTGCGGCGGGAGGATGCAGCGGCGACGGCAGCGTCCGTCGCGCGAGTCCGCGGCTCTATACCTACGGCGGCGCAGCGCCAGTCCGACCGGCAACGGCAGCGGCAGCGGCGTCCCCGTGACGAGCCTAAACAACCACAGAGCAGTTTCACGTTACCGCGGCGACGATGACGACAACGTCGCGCGGCGTGTGGTGTGCGACTGTCTTCGATGTGGTTGTTGTTGTGGTTGTTTCCGTGTCGCTTTTCCGTGTTTCTGCTGCTCTCGTGTGTGGCGGCATGTCGCGCCTGCACTGCTGTTCTGAACACGTGCCGGTAGTATTCAGTGTTAAATAGCTCCTGCTTGTTTTTTGTTCAGCAGTTGCTGTTCATCTGACAGGCTCGTGTTTGCGAGCTACTAGTGTGGAATCCGTATCTGGGGTTTTGCTCCATCACTCTGCATTTTTTTCAATGTGTGGGTTTTCAGCATTCTTTCACATTGTTTTATTGTTATTGTTTTTTGACAATGCGCCAAAAATTTGCAACGTTGTAGCATGTGCATCGTACATACGTAGGTGTTATTCGTGATGTCCTGGTAACTTGTCTCATGAACGTCTATAAAGCAGGGTGAATTTTGGTCGATTCGAGGCCAATTCTACAATCATATGTACACGCATGCTATTGAAAAATGGCCCTGTGTCATCCTCAAACCTGCGTAAAACTGCAGGTGGGTACACTGCAGCCTTTCCTTAACAATAACTGTCACATGATTTCTGTGTGTGCTTTTAGATTACCCAGCGAGGGGAAAACGATGGGAGATCAAGCCATAGAGAAGCCATCCTAGCTGTGTGTATGTGTGTCAGCACTGAACAAGTGTGGAAATCCGTGAGCTTGTTGCGTCGTGCGTACATACATGTAACGTTGATGTGCATATCTGTATCTCCTGTTGTCACATTCTGGTTGGACATCTGCAGTTGTTTGGTGTCTGTCCCTGTTCCAAGCCACCTACCTGGTTTGGCTGTTTGACTTTCATGTAGATCGTGTTCCGAGCATATTGCGATGCAAACCTTCCAGTGCATTATTTCAACTTGCAAAAGTTATATAAGTAACAACGTCTGTTTCACAGTATAGAAAAGATTATCCTAGTCTCATGTCTTATATACACGTGTACAGTAATGAAATTGTATGATAGACGTATATATATATATATATATTATATATATTTATATATATAAATATATTTATTAGTAATAGCGATTCCACTGCAATCTGAATAAATTTCATGATTACTTTTCGATTTTAAAATGCATGAGTAAACAGGAAAAATGTTAGGTTGTACCCAATCGAGTAATACTGGAGAAAAAATGCAAGACATCACAAGTTACATATAGATAGGATGACTGACTCTGCAAGATGCATGAGTACAGTTTCCATCATGTGTTACAAATATAGCTGTATCATGAACATTCATCATTGTAATTGTATCATGTACATGCATCATGTAACTGCACATAACTTCAAATCACTGAATATTTTTCCCTTTTGTGTAATATGAAAGCAATTTAAAGTCTACAAGGAATCTGACCCGCCTTGTATATAACAGCTGTTGTAGGAGTTCATATATAATGTCATAATTTCCAGAGGATATAGCTAGTTTGCACCTAGCAATAGGCAGAAGATAGTTTGTGCAATGTGTTCATGCATATAAATAAATGTTGAATATGGAATCCCACTACAGCTCCAGGTAGACTTTAAAATAACTTTCAATATTGATTTCCTTATTGCAGACTGTAACATGATGAATGTAATTAATTTTAGCATTTAAGTTTTTTGAATGACATTATTATTTTGGCAATACATCCCACTTGGTGTATGAATCCCTTACGACTCACTTAAGAATTCCATGCAAATTAAAACTTTTGTAGCTGTATAAACTTCGTAAGAATTCAGGTACATGTGTGGACATGTAAGGGTGGAGATGTGAGGTGTATACATATATATATATATTTAATCTCTGCCAATTCTTTGCTTTTTACCCTGTAGTCTTGTCATTCAGAAAACTCTCTACATACAGTACAAAGAAATCATATGGGTCTGCAAATATCTGAAATTGATGTGTTACTGTGTGCAGCAGTATACACATCTAATACCTCCTGATCATTCTTATTTTAAACTAGCCTGAATACTGCCAACGTAACTCAACGTGGGCCTCGGCCAATGTGTCACATCTACAAATGAACTGTATAATACATTTCAGTGAGCCATGTTGCTGTTTATAATATTGCAGCTTTTGCAAGCAAACCTTCACCTGAAAAATGCAAACTATATCAAATGTTACTCAAACATGTGCATGTAGTCGTAACATAGGAGGTGAGCATCATGTAGGAAAATGCTGCTATCTTTGGAAGTGCTGTGAAATATCGTAGGATGTTTGCTATCAGATTTTCCCCCATTACACTACAGCATACGACTGTTGTGAGATTTCATACGCATGTAATTTTACCTATACTTACTTACATGTGTGCATGCATGCATGCATGCTGATTTTCCAGTAATGGTGTTATTGAATACGACTTTGTTAAGTTATTTTCATGTTTACAACACTAGCATAAAATGTTACAATCTGCACTACAATTAAATACTAATGCTTTCACAGAATCAATATCACAATGTAAGGCTTTAATTTCACCAGTTTCCATTAAGAAAATGAAATTTTAACATATTATTTTGATTGTTCATTGATGGAAAATATTAAATTTTACTAATGAATAGATAACAAGACTTACCAAGGTTTGGCTGGGTGTAGTCCCAACTATCATTGTCATTCTTAAACACATTCAGGCGGGTTGGCTGAAAGAAATTAATTTAGTTAGCAACCAGATGCTAATTCGTGCGGACATTACACAACACCTACGAGATAAAAATAGCGCAGTAACAAAACCTGCATAATTATTTTTAGTTCCGATTCCCCAGTGCACACACGGGTGAATGAAACCTCAGCTGGCACTTGTTAATACCGCATTTATCACACGTAAATGAAAGATGCATTCCCGCGCACATTTTTGTGACAAACCACTGTAAAAACGTAAGTAAATAACTCACTACACTTTAACTGAACGTTAGCTTTGAAAATAAAACTGTAAAATATGTATCAAGCCTATATTCCCTCAACGAAAAAACAACGAAAAAAACGCATTTCGTATCATGGCGGCAAGAGTCGACGCAGGTCACGTAACCAGCACAGCTATAGATATCATATATAACAGTGGTAGAAATTAACTTTTGAGCAAGGGACTCCCTGTCCTCAAAAAGAGAGAATCTGCGGCAAAATGAGGGAGTCTGCAGTCTGAAGTTCAAAATTAAAGATATTAACAATAACGCATGTGCTTATTTTTTAAGATTCATGCGGTTGCACGTCTGCCAAATTTTCTTTGGACATTTGCTGAAAAAATACGGTAATTCCACGAGGCTGTGCTCTGGAACGAACTAGTTAGTATGGCAGAATTTTCAGGGAGTCACACGGACTCCTGCATATGTCAAATCAGAGAGTCCAACAGTAAATCAGGGAGTATTTGACTCCGGACCGTTAATTTCGCACCCTGATATAACACGTGTTATATGATATCTATGAGCACATGCAGCCTTCATGACCTTCAGCGCTTGGCAACACCGCATGGCAACAAGAGACGCGTCACAACATCGCCGCTGTGCGCCAAAAGTAAACGCTGTTTGAAACATTCAATCCGACACTTTCACTTTGTAGTCTAAAAGCTTTGAATGAACGTATTCCTTTTTTTGAAATATTTTTTTTACCTATCACACATATATAGGAAGGTAAAAACGTGCAATGTTAAAATAATTCATTTTTGCCTGATTTTATGTTTGCCGCTTGAAACTTCGAGGCAGGGCACCTTTAAAGTAAGGCCGACCACCCACATGGTTAGTCGCAGGGATCGTTGTGCGCGGCCGCCACTGCCACCAGATGGCTCACCTTAGCGAACTCAATCTTAATCGTGCAGCAGCCGGAGTAGATGTCAGCACCGTTGAGCTGCTGCATCGCACAGGTGGCGCTGTCGACGCTGTCAAACTCGACCATCGCCTGAACGCCGTTCTTCTTGAATATAACGATGCGCTGCACCTCACCGAACTGTGCGCAGATCTTCTGCACCACGTCCTGGATAAATCAACGACAAAGCTCACACAACGGTAGGCGCACTCATACAGTTGGTAAAATCTTTAGCAATGGTTTAGGGTGACCTCACACGACAGATGACCAAAGACGTCATGTGACAAATGATTTGCTGCTGCGAGAACTAACATAATTTTTGGTACAAAATGATAGTATGAGATAGGGGGTAATCTAAGAAACATTATCCTTGTTTATTGACATTGAGTGCAGTTTATTTTTGAAAAACAACAGTACACAGAATCCACAAAAGAACGTCCCAAAATATGTAAAATTCAATAACAATCTAAATCATAGGCAAAAACTTTTAATTCAGTATAAACCAATTAAATGCAATTGGTCAGCATACTACACGCACTAACGTGCACAATCATATGTCACATATCACATGCACCATCAAACATACCAAAGCAGATAAATCAGAACTTACTGTGGTGATCGGGTATGCCGGGTTCAGAATTGTCATCAGTAACACTTGGTTTGGTTTGTTCTTCTCGAAATCCGCACCACTGGATAAGACAGTTATACGATTACTTGAGTTTCTTAACAACTACTACTCAGTACTGCAGCAACTACATAAGCACAACAAGTGTTGCTGCTTTCACATTTTTAATTTTTATCATCTTGAGCAAAAAATGGAGATGAGCACGTCATTCAATCACCTTTCCAACACGCAATGACTGTAAATTGTACTTACTGCTGCCTCTCTATTCTCTGGCTGGTCGAGTAGTTGAAGAATGCTGGTTGGCCGGCAACAAAGATTTGATTGTTTTGACAGTACATGACACAGGAACGCGCTGCCTGTATATCCTACACATGCAACATAAACAACAAAGACGATATAATAAAATTAATGATCGGGTGTTAGGATACAAACAGTAAGTAACGGAAATCGTCCACTTTTGACTTAAAGAATATATATATTCCAAATAATTTTACATAGCAAGTCTGCTGTTGGTGAATAAACAAACAGCACGCTGTAACAACACCTTTTCCGGTGCAACTCAGGTGAGTTAGCCATTCTGCCAGAGCAGCACATGGCAGCATAGCCTAATGACTGCTTTAATTTTGAAAGGTTGCTCAAATTTTTAAAAAGGCATAGTTTGAATCATACTTGAAATTCCACAAGAGCCTGACGTTTTCTTGGCATCATGTGGATATGGCTGGAAAATAATTGATAAAAATAAATTACAATTGTAAAAAATAATACTAAACACAGGTAAGTTTTCCAACCTAAACACAACATTGCAGAAGTGATATAGCAGAATAATATACGTTAGCTAAATCCACGGTTACTCACCTAGTATTCTGCCAAACTTAACAACACAAAATTCTCCTGTTTTTATTCCTCGCCGGTTTTAAATCACTGAGATCTGCGATCCGAAATGCAGAAAGAGCGAGAAATTAATTCTAAGAGAGAAATCGCGAGCGCCGCTTACGTCACGGGTCCAAAGTGTTGCACGGCATCCATGAGGTCCTGCTCCATCGCGCGCTCGGACAAACCGCGCACGTGCAGCACGACCGACGGCGGGGTCTTGTGCGGGTCATCGTACCCACCATCCTGCAAACAACAATACAGCGTCAAACGACGACGGAATCGCGAACGAACGTTGTTAGTATCGGATAAAGCCATAAAGGTGTAAGGATACACTGTGGTTAGGATACGATACATATCTCGATACGTAGGTCACGTTACGAATCTACGATACGTATCGCGATATACATACACAAAAGGTCGGTCCACGTAAATGGTCAAATTCTAATATTATTTTACTATTATTTGGGAGCGGAGTATTATATTAGACTCACAAATTGTTCGAAATTGACAGTAATAAAAATGGAGAGCCATTAGCAGCAACCAATCTCCACGTGTCGAGTATGGTTAAGGAAAGTTTTCATCAGCCACCTTCGGCAGATTATTGTTTAGATGGTTCATTGATACTTAACCGTATAATTTGAAGGAAAACCTACAAATTTATCACGCATTACAAAACACTTCTCGTGAATAGCATATCAATCAATCTTATTGAGAACACAAACGTAAAATGAGAAAACATTTTGGGAGCATCAATAGAACTTCATCAAATTATCGATGAACAATGTAAAATACACTACCTTTACACCAATCGTCATTGCTTACTGGGAACAATAACAGCAACCACTTGCTCCCAAGATATGGTTGATAGTCGAGTTTTTGCAAACCAAGATAACGGACTAGAAACCATGAACACGTATGACTTCACAGATCACCTTATAGATAACTGAGGTGACTCAAGGCGATCAACACTGTAATAGGTAATTAATTGGAGTGACAGTGTGGATATTTGCATAACACTAATGGGCTGCAGCTGTCTATCACCCTATTGGACTACTGATGTATTTACCAGCCAAGAAACCACAACCATTTCATGTAGCGAGTGTGATTATTACACCCTACACCCATACTGATTATCCAGATATTATTCAATTAGGACATTACTGAAGGAGCGTGGGCTGATGCAATGCCCACGTCATAACTATTGATCGTGACGATTTTTCACAGGTGGCGCACCAGTCAGAATTCTACGAGCAGAATTCTACGATCCAGCTGACCTCTATTTTACGATTTGCAATTAATGTACCTCATAGTATTTACAAAAAAAAATCTACAGTGCTATTAAAAACGACAATATCTAGTTTTGGAAATAAGTCAGATTACAAATTATTTGAACAAATAAGTGGCCAATTATACCATTAACTTTATCCCTGTTCAGGGTTTTCGCCAGAGAATATTTTTTGGATAATTAAGGCCAAAATAATATCTTCAAAATCGTTGTACTGCTAAAGAGATGTATGTTAATTTGTTTTTTTTAATGCAACTAGCATTGACACTTCCAATATTATTAACACTGCAACCGTTCAGAGAAGCTTCTCTGATATGAAGCTGATTATGACCTGCCTGACTGAAACCAAATCTGACTCCCTGGACAACTTGATGTGAATTTAAATCCAAGGATGGCCAACGAGTATTTTACTCATAATTTTGGGTATGGACCCATACCCTAAAAATATTTTTGAGTATGGAATTTTACCATTTTTACCCTCCTGGCAGAAACCCTTCCATTACACGTTGTGCGTTAAGCAGGCAGGGGTAGAAATTAACTTTTGAACACAGGAGTCCAACCCTACCCTCAAAAAGAGGGAGTCCGCAGTCTGATGTTCAAAATTAAAGATATTTTACAATAACGCATGTGCTTATTTTGAAGATTCATGCGGTTGCACGTCTGCCAAATTTTCTTTGGACATTAGCCAACTTTAGTAAATTACGTTCGCCATTTACAAACAATCAGACCAATCAGAGCGAGTCTATCAGGCCTCCTGCAGCGCCACAGATACTTGTAAGCGAGAACCAGGGGCTATTGTAAGACTCGCTCTGATTGGTCTGATTGTTTGTAAATAGCGAACGTAATTTACTAAAGTTAAATGAAGCGGGGTTTCTGAAAATAATCTTTTAAGAAGTGAATAACGATTGAAGTGAATGTATACACATATCAGTAGCAAGGTAAAGCCATGTAGAAGGGAACGGTAGGTTTTTTTTCGCGCCAATAGCGGCGTACGGGCCTCATTAGCAGCGCATGCATTTTGCATGCAATCTCACGAAATTTCAATGAACCCCGTTCTGTCCCAATAACCCTCACCAAAATATAAAAAAGGTTATATGGGAAAGAATTATTCAGTCTAGGTCACACCCCATGGCTAGCTATAGCCCTTGTCATTATATCCAGTGTAGTGGACACCGACAAGTATGAGAATATAACATGTCAAATCAGGGAGTCCGACAATAAATCAGGGAGTATTTGACTCCGGACTCCCGTTAATTTCGCACCGTGAGCAGGTGCTTCACTTGGACGTGGATATTCGTCCGAGCATCGGACACCTGTTCGTATGCGCTATTCGTCCGAACAGTTGCTGCGCATGCGCTGTTCATGTTGTATTACATAAATGTAATATAATGCTAGTCTAGGGAGTTGCCTACTCTCCAACATAACTCTAATACTAACCACAATCTAAACCTACCACTAATTATTTAACTCTAACCTAACTCTAATACTAACCACAATCTAAACCTACCACTAATTATTTAACTCTAACCTAACTCTAATACTAACCATAATCGAAACCTACCACTAATTATTAACCGACTCGGTTTGCTTATATAGGCGAATGATAGTACCAAACACTATCTAGATGGTGTATAACCACATACGCAACGCATGTATGCAGGGGCGTCACAGCCGTAGGGCTGCGTAGCAAAACGCAAGGCAAAAAGCCTAAAGGGCAAAATATAAGCCTAATATAATATAATATAATAAAATTTAGAGCGCCTAGATTTTAAAATAGGCTGGGGGGAAACCCCCCATAGCCCCCTTCACACTTCCTATCTCCGGCACTAGAGGCCGTGCGCCTGCGGCACGCTACATCAACAACTGCTCGGATGAATAGCGCATACGAACAGGTGTCCGATGCTCGGACGAATATCCACGTCGGTTTCACTTTGGCCATCACTACGACACATCCTACCACAACAGAAATGCTTAACCACCATAAACACATTGTGGGCCTAACACAAATGCTCAGCAATCACAAACATACTGTCTACAAAATTTCTTAGCCACCACAAACAGTTTGTGGGCATATGACTGAGAAACCGATTTTGGGGATAACAAAAAAGGTTACCGGTACGCTATTTAGAGCAACATCTGTTCAGATAATTAGGCAAAATAATACATAAGTAACACCAAAGCCTGATGAGTAGCATTACAGTTGCATAAATGTTTTGATAAGGCTGCACGTAGCATACAAAAATAAATTTTTTCTCGCCGGGCCCGGCTGGAACAGGGACGCCGACAACGGACAAGAACAAAGCGTGCTTTGCTTTGCTCGCCGAGTCTATCAGCATCGACCAGTTGCAACGAAATAAAACTATTTTTCCTTGTTACCTTTAATGATATATACAGTAAACATAATGTACAATAAACGTAGGTTAAACTTTGTAGTGCAAGATAAAACTTACATTTCCAACACCGCCAACAAAGTCGGTTTTCAGTCGTTTCGAAGGTTGACCATCATAATGATTCGCCATTTTGTCTTGCTGCGGCTTGTAAAATAAATTTCACCAAAAGACGGCGCTGGCGTTCCACGGGACACAGGCGACATCTCCCGGTAATAAAGTGCGTGGACAGCGGCATAGATTGGATCCGTCTCTTCACTTAGCTAAAGAAAGCAAACTATTAGTCAAACGGAGAGACATGGTGCCCGTCTATACCACCACTACCCGGGCGCAAACTGCGTGCAGAAGGTTTGACTTCGTACCATCTCCATAGCAGGCATAGAAATCGCGATCTTGGCTTAAGTACGCCTGTCGTAGCATTATTGGTATTGTTAAAGTCGATGAACAGTGCTAGTTCAATTCTTAAGGTTTTGCAGTCTATGCTAACCTGTATGATACAGGCGGTTCCGGTTCCGCTTCACTACACTTCACCTTCTACACTTCACCACACTTCACACATCACGGTAGATGGTGTAGTGAAGCGAAACATACCGCCTGTATCATACAGCCTACAGGTTACAGTCTATGCCAGTCTACTTTCATTATTATTTATATCTTTTCCCGCAAATCCAGAGAGACATGATACAAGATTGCGTGGCACAGCTTTGCTGTTGATCCTAAGCGCTGCGCGCGGATGAGACGCGCAGTTCCGCGGGATATGCGCACGCGACCGCGGGGATGTTCAAGT
>NW_014577158.1:245253-248849 GCF_000485595.1 Priapulus caudatus
TTTCATTATTATTTATATCTTTTTCCGCAAATCTAGGTCACCAGTACTCACCTGACACCTCCCACTTTCGTCCTTTCACTTTCAGTCTCCACTCTCCAATCTCTCAGTGTCGTGCACGGTACAGTCGTACCATATGATATCAGGAGTAAGATAATGTAGGATCCTATACTATCTTACTCCTGATGATATGGTAATAACTACCCATACGGCCATAGTCTAAGTTATTATTAGTATTAGGTGGTAAGTTGCTCATACAAACTCATTAGACATTACATTTACAACATAAAAACGACATCATGGTGCAACTACAACATGAGCGTTTGTATGGCCTATTATATGCCATATGCCTTATGATATGCCATATGATAATATGGAATAAGATTATACATGATCATGCAGTAAAAGTAAGACTCATACTCATAGGGTCTATGCCCCCCAGGTTACTGCCGGAACGTACCCTGGTAACTATCTGATATGGTTAGGGTTAAGGTTAGGATTAGGGTTACTGGTTAGGGAGTATAGGCGTAGGCGACTCCCTAGACTTGTTAGTGGAGTAGGCGAGGTACGGTCCGGCATATTAGATAGTACCAGGGTAGTTCTAATACTATAGCCCGCGTACATTGACTGCCGCAGGGCTATAGAACATTGTCAGCTCGATTTCGCTTCTGCACTTGGTCCCGATTGGTTCCACAAAAAATGGCTCAGAAAACGCAAAATGATCGGGCTTTTTAACACTTATTTATCTACATGGACATTTCACCGATCTTTTTGAACACTTTCAGCAACTTTACACCATGTATTTATCTTTTTATTACTCAAAGTCAGCGCTACTGGCATTCCCGTTTGAAATATTCTGGCGTGCGAACGCGTGACGTCACCGGATATGTAGGCAAAACACATGGCAGCTATGGTTCATCTATCGTACAATACCGGTGACGTCACGCGTTCGTACGCCAGAATATTTCAAACGGGAATGCCAGTAGTGCTGACTTTGAGTAATAAAAGAATAAATACGTGGTGTAAAGTTGTGGAAAGTGTTCAAAAAGATAGGTGAGATGTCCATGTAGATAAATCAGTGTTAAAAAGCCCGATCATTTTGCGTTTTGCGATCCATTTTTCGTGTGGACAGGTGGCAACAGGTTGCGCAGCAGCGAAATCGAGCTGACAATGTTCTATAGCCCTGCGGCAGTCAATGTACGCGGGCTATAGTACTAGAGCTAGTACCAGGGTACGTTCCGGCAGTACCCTGGGGGACATAGACCCTCTCAGCAAAAGTAAGTGCTACTACTACTAGACTCTAGATATTACTATACTAATACTATGTTCAAGAAATTGTACCTAGGTGTGGTACCCAAAACGCATTTTAGGCAGGACGATTGTGCATTTTTTCCTGCGCACTCAGATTCTGGCTAGATGACATATATGATACATACCAAGGCAAAACTAGTGTGTGTATAAAACAGACAGTTAGTATAGCACCACCCAGGTTAGATACAATAATGTAACCCAACACAAGAGTAGGGTTACAACGCGAGCCTATTCTTTTCTTTGGAGAAGCCCCTGAGTGATTCACTCAGGGCGGTTTTATGGTGCGTTTTTCGAGACTAGAATTTCCAAACTAGGTTTATTCTAAACACGAACCTTTCTCCGCTATCCTGGGACTTACTATGTATGACAATACTCTGTATTAAACTAATATAACCTGTTACAAAATTTCGAAGTGACGAGCGGCGATATTTCGAGCGCCATTTCTGGTGACCTGTGACGCTGGCTTTCCCAATGTGCATAGCGATCGGCAAACTTCTCCAAAAACGCACCATAAAACCGCCCTGAGTGAATCACTCGGGGGCTCCTCCAAAGAAAAGAATAGGCTTGCGTTGTAAGTTGTAACCCTTCTCTTGTGTTGGGTTACATTATTGTATCTACACCCAGGTGTGACCCAGAGGTGGTGCTACACCTCCCTTGCCAGGTACCAGCTAAAGGAACACAGGCACTTGGGACAGAGTCAGTAAAAACTAATAATAGTCTGTATATCAACTTTCACAAAAACTAATGCAGAACTAGCCGCTCCCGCACTCGCCGCTGCGAGTGTGCTGTGTCGCCATTAAATATAATGATATATATATAAGAAGGTAGGAAACTCGGCCGTGCAATTTTCACCGATCGCTCCTCACTTCTTTCAGATTTCTCAACTTTGTCATGCCTTTACGACCTCCATTTTTGGCTCGTTCTGCCCTCTATAGTCCACTGAACACAACTATGTAACTACCGTGGAAAGTGCAAGCTTTCTTTGTAATGTGACTTCAAACTTAGAAGTTTCGCGGTTCTTACCGATTCTGCAATAATGTATACAGTTCACGAGTCCGAATGGCCCCGCGTCGGGCGCCGCGGAGCGTGATTGGAGACTGGAGAGTACTGGAGATGACGCGATCTGCCTGCAGCCAATCACGCTCTGCGGCGGTCGCCCGCGGGGAAAGTCGGAATCATAAACACTTATTAAAGAGTATACATTCCTGCAGAAGGTGCAAGAACCGCGAAACTTCTGAGTTTGAAGTCACATTACCAGAGATGCCAACCACTACGATTTATTCGTATTTTATACGAATTTGTATTCCTTTGCACCACTACGACCAGTTTGTATCAAACTACGAATTTCACTGTGATCAGAAAAAAATAATTATTTTTGGTCCGTCAGTCTATAATACGCAGGGGAAAAAATACACGGGTGCGGCGGGGGATTTCGCTCCCGAAATGCCAAAAAGAGCCCCCGAAAACATGATATCGGGGGCGACCCCAAAAGAAAAAGTCACCCTGGAAATCGATTGTCCAGGTCGGTTTGCCGCTCTTGCTCGGCGTTGCTGCGCTGCGATGCCTAGGCCTCTGCCGCTAGTGGCAGCCGGTTCCACGGCGCGGTAGAATTCATGGTACGGTGTGACTGTCAAGTGTTTACTATTTAAGCATGCATGTGTGTACTGTACTGTATTGCATTCAATCAAGCGCGCGCCGCCGCCCGCGCGTATATACAGGGATGAGAATCTTCCGCGGATCTGCGAAAATCCGTGGATTTCACAGTCCCAGGGTCGATTTTGTGAAACGTCTAAATCTGTTGAGAGAAAATTTTAGGGGGGGGGGGGTTAGCATGTACACATTTTCATTTTACAGTCCAACAGTACCTTCATTTAATAACATTGTAATATAGTTCGCTTTACAATATAGACAGGGCTTAGTTCACTGTTTGAGATTGTCAGACGTTGGCCAGTGTGTGCGTTTATTTGACGCTTCAAGTGTGTGTGTATGTGCCGCGCGTGCTACACAGGCCGTATATAGTACGCGATCGATCGATCGTGTACATCAAAAGCCGCCGCGTCACGCATGGCCTTGAGCGAGGCTCGTTTTATGAAGTAGCCGGCCCAGGCTCTGCGACTGTTTCACGTGGTAGGAAACGTAGGTACGAACTGTTTCACTTCTTGCCAACGAAGTTCTGTTTATAATACATATATACATAACCCAGGGTTCGTAGCGGGTCTTCCAAAGTCTTATAAGTACTTATTTTGCCAAAAATAAAATAAGGGCCCTTATTAGTACTTATTTTTGGT
>NW_014577158.1:248859-259880 GCF_000485595.1 Priapulus caudatus
TTATTTTTCGACTTACTGTTCTCGACTTAGAGTAAGAATTGTTGTATATATAATATGGAATAATTAAATCTGCTGTGCAATTGTGTATATAAATATTATTAGTGTACTTTAATAGTCGGTGGTCTATCAGAAATCACGTAAAAACGTCTTATTTTGGCCTCCAGAAAGGGTCTTATAAGTCCTTATTTCAACATGTGTCTTACTACTATGAACCCTGATAACCATAAAAGGTGGTGTCGCGAGCTGCCTTTTTCGGTGACCTTTGAAAACGGTAAAAAATTAATGTTCCGGGATCGCGCCCTAGCTCCTAGGGTGTTAGGAATATTATATCGTGCGCGCAAGGGAGGATTTTTGGGCAACTTTTGGCGTAGCAAATAAAGCGTTTCCTTTCCTGATGTCTAATCACTGTGGGGCTCACAGACTTGCCTTGGCAGTAGGACAAGCCGCTAAAGTTGTTCAATATGATCAAATATCTACTGTAGTGACCAGAAACAAATTTGAAACTGCCTGGACAATTAACATCTTATATTATATAAAGGTTAGTCTTTGGGACAGTGTGGAAGATTACATTAAAATAATTTTTGTATTAATTATTAATTTTGGTGTTATGATAATGACAGTGCAAGATATGCTCCCTGCAGTGTACTGTAATATGCTCTGTAACAATTCTGTTCTGTATGTGTCTCCTAATGCAATTTTATGCCTTGTAAGTTGTGAAAATTCAAAAAACTTCCTGAACCCCCTGACCAGGCTTCGCCCTGGACCTGACCCCCCCCGCTACCCCCTCCCGCAACCCCCCTCGTAACCCTCAAACTACTAATTACTACTAATTTGATGGCCAGAAACTACAGATTGCTTCAAGTATATGTTGGCATCTCTGCATTACAAAGAACATTTGCACTTCTCGGCCACGGTACTAAGTTACATGTTGTGTTCAGTGGACTATAGAGGGCAGAACGAGCCAAAAATGGAGGTTGTAGAGGCGTGAAAAGTTTGAGAAATCTGAAAGAAGTGAGTAGCGATCGGCGAAAATCGTGCGGTGGAGTTTCCTACCCCACAGGAATCTTGCCCATCACCCACCCACCATCAGGGACCCCATGTCATGGAAGCTCTGATATGCCACTCCTGGCATTTCCCTACACCACAGCACAATTTTGTTTGAGAACGTGTAGTGATATTTATGTACTCTGCTGATATATTTACATTAAACTATGTATTATGTAGCATTTTTGTTATTTGCAGGTATCAATAACTCTTGAATGATAAGTGGAGTTGCCAGGAGAGTACTCACGTTTGGTGGTATCGTTGGTGGAACCTGTGGCCCCATATTTGCATTATCTACCATGGTACGACTTTATCAAATGCTACTTTTGACCTATCTTTACAGCTCGGCATCAATTGAATACATAGTTTGCAGTACGAGTCAGATAATAAAAATAGTCTGAACATTTGTATAATATTGTTAGCTCACCTTGACATCGTCAAGATGAGCTATTGCCATGGGCCGTCCGTCGTACGTCCGTCCGTTCTTCCGTCAACATTTGGCTACGATCAATGATAACTCAAGAACCATTTGACCCACATGTTTGAAATTGGGTATAGTTGTTACTGTTATGCTCCCATATTGAACGTCCTATCCAGTCGACGTACTTTCGAGCCACGGCAATTTTTTGGCAAAAATGGGAATTGCTATTAGTCAGTTCAGGTTCAACGGATTTTGGTCATTTTTGGTATGTGAATGAATAAGGGCTAGGGATTTTAATATTTAAAATTTTTTATGCAAATTAGGTAGGTTTTGGCAATTATATAGCATATTATGTTATAGACACGCAGATAACAGTCTGTGGTGTCACACTCGGCTGATTCGTTTTACAATATCTTTAATGCAAAATTGATATTTCCTCTCCACCCTGCCGATAAAACGTCTATATTAGAGTAAAGTTTTACAAAACATGTCGGAACGCAGCATAACCCATTTATTTCGAATGCCATCGCTAAGAAACATCAAAGCGAGTATAGCGCCATCTACTGTCACAAATTGTGATTCATTTTGGTTTATAAATTATTATTGCGATATACAGATGGCAACCGTGTGCTACCGCCTAGAAAAACTCATACGAAGTAAACACTTCCATGCAACCAATTAGCCTTTGACAAAAGTTGTGTTATGGGCAGGCAAACACTATTGTCACGTGGTATATAGCAGCTACGTGGAATAAGCGTATCCTCTCAATCTTACACGTTACACATCGGGAGCTCCGCTTTCAGGCAGTGCCTAAATCTGAATATTATAAAAACGTTAAATGGCGATCATTTAGGTGTAACACCATCACTCGCCCACATCTCAGACTTTCACATCTCAAACATTTATTTTCCCATAAAAAATTACACATATAATTATCAAGAGTATATAATGGAAGTTCTCCCATATATACTCTTCATTTC
The DNA here is from genome assembly GCF_000485595.1 of Priapulus caudatus. NCBI lineage: Eukaryota > Metazoa > Priapulida > Priapulimorpha > Priapulimorphida > Priapulidae > Priapulus > Priapulus caudatus. The sequence goes on from NW_014577158.1 coordinate 251,305, forward strand.
TATAATGTACGTCGATGGTTGCCTAATTAAAACTGACTTCTTCTCACTCACTCATTTGTGTCCTTTTTTGTGGTGAGCTACAGTATCATTGACACTTTCATTTTATCTGTAATAAATAAGTTATTTTTATAATTGGATTTTTTTAAAGATAGTAATGGGACCTGAAACTAATTCGTAACAAGTGCTTATTTGTGCAATCTGGAGTTTAAGACTGGCATCAACTCCTGAGTCTTTTCATATTAGGCCGAATTAGGAAACCCCGCAGAACCGAAAAAGGCAGCATCTATTTATGAGTTCTCTGCAAAAGATATCGATGGTAACAATGTGTCGCTGGAAAAGTACAGGTTAGTTGATGACAAAAATGAAATATTTTCAAACTGTTACAGTTCCATGCCAACTTTATTGTTTGGGATCAGTTTACAGTTGTGATTAGCAACAGACCAACATAAGTTAAATTAACCACATGTATAAATGATGACTCCTGTTGATGATCCTTTTTTTGTTAACTTAAACAAACATACATATAGTAAAAAATGCAGTTTAACAATTACAACCGTGAACATATCCGTGGAACATGAGTTATACATATCTATAAACAATTTCACGTTACAACTCTGTGATGTAGACTACTGTAGTAAGATATTGAAATATCTCTCTCTCTCTCTTCTCTGTACAGGGGACACGTATGCGTCATCGTAAATGTAGCGACTAAATGAGGGTTCACGAAGGCCAACTACACTCAGCTGGTGGAGTTACACTCCCAGTATGCTGAGAGTAAAGGCCTTCGTATCCTCGCATTTCCCTGCAATCAGTTTGGTGGACAGGTGAGTAGCCTCAAAGTGGGCGTTCATACATGGATGCTAGTAAGTGTTTGGCAAATTTCACCTGTGTGGACATTGGTGTTTATTGCTTCATATATATATACAGCTCACATAGCAGCACCGAATGATTGCATACAAATAGGTGCATGATTGGAATTGCTTCATATATATATACAACCACCAATAAATGACTGCTCATATAGAAATATGGCAGAAATGGTTTTACATGTACAGCAGCATGGTATAAATGCCTTCAGCTATTAATCAAGTATTAATTGCCATATATTATTATCATTATGTTATTAATGACCTCATACATACATACATGAGTGTGGTATATAATGACTTCATGTGTATAAATTGTATGCACATTAAAGGCACCTGGCATATAATGACTTCATGCATACAGTACCTATGTACCTTACACAGGAACCTGGCACGGAGGCAGAGATTAAGACATTTGCTGAAGGTTATGGTGTGAAGTTTGACATGTTTAGTAAGATCAATGTCAATGGTGACGACGCACACCCGTTGTGGAAGTACCTGAAGCACAAGCAGGGCGGCACGCTGGGAAGGCACGTCTAGTACTAGCAGTTAGTGAGCGTACAAAGTATGTTTTTAAAGTGTGTAGTACTCGTCGTTAGTGCCTAGAGTGAGTTCACTTAAGTGTGTAGTAATAGTACTTAATTGGTGCTTACAGAGTTTATTCAAGTGTGTAGTGATTGCAGTTAGTGCCTACAGAAAGCTTGCTTATTTGTGTAGTACTTATTTGAATTCCCACAACGTTTTCATCCATCACCTTTCCTATTTTCAGCTTCATCAAATGGAACTTCTCCAAGTTTCTGGTTGACAAGGATGGACAGCCAGTGAAACGCTATGCTCCGAACGTTGAGCCGAAGGTAATGCGAACGTATATTTACAGTTACACATACACGTTAGTTAGAAAGGGGTGTCATAATGCGTCAGCAAAGTATATGGACGAGTCATGGAATGTATAATTTAGTCACCAATTTAACAAATATCTGTCATATACATCCATAACATTGTATCACAGATTGTCCAGACACAATGTTATGGATGCATATGACAGATATAATTACTTGTTTATTGATTGGATAATTTAATTTTTTAATGCACAGGATAATTAATCATAGGTTAATTAACAATAATAATATTAATAATTAAATAAGAAAGTAAAACAATCGTCGCTCCGATTGCTCTTCCCGCAGGCGTTGGTGCCAGACTTGGAGAAGTACTTTGCGTAGTCAGGTTGGACCCATAGCCGGGATTCTCCTGTCGACATCCTCGCCCCGACGATGCTCGAATGACGACTCACTCTTCAAAACCACTAGGTTGGAGTTTGTCCGACATGCAGCATCATGGGTTGGGATGGACACCGGTCAGTTCCGGCCCGAGTCCGCCGTGGCAGTTGTGCGGCCGTTTGACGGAGAGGTACTGCCTCTGTACCACTTACAATGTAACCCCCGGTGCATCGTCATCGCTTAGCATGGTTTAGTAGTCTGTAGGTCACCAGTACACCAGTAGTTGGTTACTCAGGGTTTGTAGTCCTGTTACCGCTTCGATTTTTTAGTGGTGTTTCTTAGTCATTAGCAAATTTAGATGTTCTCCACTAGTCGTGTTTCGAAAGAGCGCTCGAGACGGAACGTTAAGAAAACATTCCAAGTTCAGACAAATTTAGTGGTGGTAGTAGCCACACATTCAAAAGATGTACTGGAACAATCAGAGAAATTAGGACTTGGTTGGTGGCTGGTCTATGTAGTACCATCGTGATTGAAATTATATTGCAGTTTTTTTTATATGGCAACTAACCGCATATATTGTACTTCACCCCACTGGAATTTATTTGGTAGCATGTATAACGTATTACACGGTTACGTCTTGTGCCCATCTATGTTTAACAGTTTAAATATTAAATATACATGGGTTCATGGTTACATGCATACATCGTAGTAACATTAACCCATGAAGGAACATCAGCGTAGACGGATGCGATACATGTACTTTAAACGGTGACATGTCTTAATGTTACGATAGGATACATGCATAGTTCTGACTTATGACTTGACAACTACCTGCTGTAGTGTAGCTAGCATGACAGTAGTCACAGAACGGGGCCATAAGAAAAGTCTAAGCTAGTCTAAAGCTAGGTGGTAGGTACTATATAGAAACTAAATGCCCAAAAAATCACTAGTTATATGAGACCCTGTCGAAAATAAACCAATTTGTTAGAATGCACTATATTTGATTTGTAAATAAATTCAGCAATTCTATCTGTTCTTTTTTATTTATTATTATTATCATAATAACTTTAATATATGACAACAATATAACAACAAATCTGTTCACTAATATCACATATATGGTATATATATACATACAGTCAGGAGTTAATACTCAACAATGTCTAAACCTAGAGAATTGGAGATATCCCCCTAAAGTAAATACACATCTTTAGATGTAAGTTCACAAGGCACGACAAAGAAATTTGTGCGCTCGTAACCTCATTTCATATATATATATATATATATATATTTATATATTATGTGAAAAGTATTTCTGTGACTAGCAAGACCACGAACATTCACGAATGTTGCATTGTCAACGAAAGCCTCACGAGTTAGCAAATCACACCGGTGTACTTTGTGCGTAGGTATGTGAGCTCAACTATTCTAATGTGCTCTGACTATTCGTGTTGGCATTGCATTTCTATATGTCTGCATGGTTTAATAGTGCTATACACGTGTCTGTAAAATATCATACACCTTTGTGGGCCTTGCTGCTATGACCGTAGTAGTATGGACGATAGTACTATGAGCATGAATAATTCCCCCTACGTACAAAAAACTGAATTAACATTTTGTGAACTGCGGAATTGATGTAGTGGGACACATTACACTATCACTACATGTGAGCATTATATCACACTCTACAATAGCTGGAAGTCTGTAACGAAGAATTGCGCCCAGAAATATACATCTTCATAGACACATTAACAATGCAACATAGCATGACGGCAGTCTTTATACACATACATGCTTCGTTCTACAAACTGAAATATGGCACACCCAAAGTATAACTATTTAGTCGTTCACATTGCACATGCACATCATATCACTGTATATATATGTACATAAAGGAATCTGACAACAAAAGTTTGTATTAATAACAATAATAAGTTGCTTCCACAAGTGATTCCACCTTCCATCACTAAAGAAAATATTTCAAACAAAACGTAAATCATAAAACTCGATCCAAATCAAAAAAAAAAATTTACTTCAATAAAAGTAGAATTTCAAGAAATTATTAACGTGCATTTGTAAATACTGTCAATGAGGCTCTGGTAAGAAACATATACGTGGCTGGAAGGTTACAAACTTGCTACTTCGCATACCTATGTGTATTAATTTTAATTAACACCTATATAAACCAATACAGTAAATAAATTTAGGACTAGAATATTAGTACCTTATGCTGTGAGTATGACAACACCCTAAAGGAGGACCACTGCTAACAAATATGGCTGCCGCAGCAAGGTCACACAGGGTCATATGGGTTTTTCAATAGCCTCGCATGCTGTATCACAGTTCAAACGGTCCAACTCCGCACCATCGCTGGTTAGAGGTTGGATAGCTGAAGCCATGCCAGCACCTATTACAGCCTGTGGAAATCAACAGGATCAAGTTAGAGTGTACGCCACTTCACCGGCCGTGTCCGTCCAACCACATGTTTACTATTACGGTTACATCCTTACAGTTAATTCATTACCTTACACAGGAAAACCGTGAGGAACCATTGGTAAAACATTCTATTATTGTCTCTGTACACCTCTACATTCCTATCGTGCTATTTCCCTCTAATCCTGCTTGCCAAACCAACAGCCCACTTGACCTATAAGCCTTCCACGATTGAAGGGCAGCTCTAGCCAATTGGTGTCACGATATTGCCTTATAAAGACAACGCTTAGCAACGAAGTGCCACGGAGGCAATAGTTTTCCACGCACACTTGTGAAACTACGAACAAACTGTGCGAGTTTGATTTAATTCAATTTCAATTCAATTTACTTTATTTACACTTGTGAATTACATTTTTTAATAGACAAAACTAATTTGCTTGATCGACCTAGCAACAATATTTACACGCGGAGGGCGTAGCCATCGCACTCAGACAGACAGATCGTCCAAACCCCCTTCTTCTCGTTCGATTTTGTCTCGCTTACTTCTGGTGGTGGCGTCAATGGCTGGGGGAAGCTGCCGCCGCTGTGCATCGGGCTGTAGCCTGCAGGCTTGAACTCTGCCTTCAGGTGGTCGGGCGACACGTGCTGCCGCACCTCCGCCAGCGCCGAGTGGATGCGGAAGTGCAGCCGAGACTCGAGCGAGTAGTGCTTGTAGTAACCCCTGCGCAAATCGGAAAAAAAATCGCATTGGCAGAATAAAACCTCTTGCTCGAAACAAACCGCGCAGTGTTGCGAGTAGTGCTTGTAGTAACCCCTGCGCAAATTTGAAAAAAAATCGCATCGCAGAATAAAACCTCTCGCTCGAAACAAACCGCGCAGTGTTGCGAGTAGTGCTTGTAGTCACCCCTGTGCAAATCGGGAAAAAATCGAGTCGCACAATGAAACCTCTTCTCACTCGAAACAAACCGCGCAGCATTGCCGCGAGCGTGGTACGTGGGGACGCGTGAAACTGTTGGATTCGTCTGGCGATTCACAACGAGTGGTGGTTCTTTTAGGTAGATGTGACCACGAACGTGTTTCTACAATAGATGTATAGATATGTTCGTGATGTGACACTATTGAGCATGAAAAGGCAGGTACTACTTGTTATAACAGTTATCAAATAAATCCAACCATTTTGTCACATTTTGTCACATTTTTCTATGCATGGCCCTGCACTAGTAACCCTAATAAAACATCATATAATGCAATAATCAAGTATTCCATTGATGAAATCAGGAGTAAATAATCGTAAATTACTCACGATTACTTATTCCTGATTATTTACTGCTGATAAAATTTAATTTTCTGATTTCTAATTGTGCAATTTTCGTCTCGTGTCAATCCCGTTTTCGTCTAGATTTGTACCTGGCCTGTTCCAGCGTACGTTTTGCTTCCTCAAACCTCCCATCCCTCATGAAGAGGAGACCGAGCTCCACCAAACTGTAGGGGACTATGTAGTGGTCATACCGTATCCGCTTGTCACTGCAACGTGTGAAATCAACAGTCAACGATACCACAGTACCGTGAGTCCCACACACACGCACATGCACTCGCGCGCACACACACACACACACACACATATATCAGAAGTAGATAATAGGGAAGGAGTGTGACTTCAATAAACAAGGGAAATTCGTCATTTACTAGCCTTAGAATACCTACGATTTACTGCGCGTAACTCAACCAACTTGAGCTCAAATCGTACACGGTACATTCGCCTAGCATCGTGCGAAATTGTTTCCTCGTATACACCCGCAATCCGGAGATACAGACTAAAACGTACGACACGATTATCCATTCTGTTGCCAGCAAACCGAATGTATAAACCACCTAACTTGAAACAAAAGGCAGCTACTAGCGAGCCACACCGCATCACCGAGGGAGCAAGAGTGCGCAAGAGTTGTTAGTAGCTGCCTTTTGTTTCAAGTTAGGCGGTTTATACATTCGGTTTGCTAGCAACAGAATGGATAATCGTGCCATACGTTTTAGTCTGTATCTCCGGATTGCGGGTGTATACGAGGAAACGATTTCGCACGATGCTAGGCGAATGTACTGTGTACGATTTGAGCTCAAGTTGGTTGAGTTACGCGTAGTAAATTGTAGGTATTCTAAGGCTAGTAAATGACGAATTTCCCTTGTTTATTGAAGTCACACTCCTTCCCTATTATCTACTTCTGACATATATATATATATTGTACAGTACATACAATCTGTTCATCACCATAACTAAGGCATCAAACGACTAACAGTTGTTTCGGGGGGTCATTGTATAAGGAAAAGTATAGCTACGCGAGTAACAACAACAGAGAGAAGTGGGACTGATATTTAATTATTTAGTTTAGGTTTTAATCAGAACATGATTTGGTTTTTATATTTTCGGGACGCCATACGCACCACGCCGCCGCCTCGCGGAAGCAGTTCTCCGCCTGAGTAGTGCACTTGAGACCTTTGAGACACATGCCCTTCAGGAGCATGCAGAGGGCAAAGTCCTCCGCATAATTCTCGTTCTCGTCTGCGATAAAAAAAACTGCAGGTGAGCATCCAAGCGACGAAAACATAAATAACAAAAAATAAATTAGAAATAATAATAATAATAAATAAGAATACAACGCTTTATTCGACACATGCGGACAGAGCTTTTCAACTCGAGCTCTGCTCGTGCCTGTCGACTTATGCCAAGCTATGCTGAACATTCACGGGTTGTGGTCACTTATTTCCCAGTTGCCAAACGCTTGACATGCGGCTTTGAGCGAAATTCAGAAGTCTTCACAGAAATAACGAAATCGAAGTAAAAACGTATTTACTATATTTCACAACAAACAGTTTTAACAAATGCGACCACAGTTATTATTTACTCACGTCACTGGTAGAACCTAGTTTGGAGGTCTAGTTTAGGATCGACTGAGGTTACAGGTTACTATTTCACGATGCACAGTAATTTGATAAATTGTCCGAAATGCCTTGCGACTCGCACCTAACTATCGCCACCCTTAGTCTTACTGCTCTGTTATCTGAACACGTAGAAACTATTCTGTGATTATTCTGCGCGATTCAAGTCACCTTTAGTTGCATCTAGCTCTACCAGGGTGCGCTCCACACGCTGCACCAACGGCTCCAACAGTGCCGGTGTTTTTCCGATGATGTTGAAACCATTCCAGATGTAGATGAGCTCCTAAAATGAATGCGACAAAACTTCAAACATGTGACAACGTATGTGCATACATTGATAATGAAAGTACGCCAGTAGCACAATTACTAAATTGTTGTGAGAAACGAAATCCAAAATTGCTTTGCAGAGAGGTAAACTGTTTCTGGGTTAACAACCGTTATGTTGCACGAAATGAATTTGACAAATGGTTCTATTACGATGATTGTGATAAATCAAATAACAATAACAAATAATTTAAAAGATGTGCAACAAAATAATTAGTAGAACAATCAAACTTAGACTGCAGGTTGTGTCGTCAGTAGAGTGTTCTAAGAAGCAAAGAAGTATGCAGAGAAAAATATGGCGCTTATTCACGTTCACAGTACATTATGCAACACTGCACTCACCAGGCCTGGCAACACAAGTCTGTTCCCCTGCATCGCAAATTTCCTCGCCTTGCGCAAGGCAAACTTTTCTACTGGAATGCTCTTGCCTGCTACCTTCTGCTTAAGGTTAGGAATATCTCTGTAAAACATCAGTACATGAGTAAGTGAGCGCACACATGTGTGCTTGTGTGCGTCAGTGTATGAAAGAGCCCCTGCACAACCAAGTGCCAACCTCTTCCGTCTACATCCCAACAACGTGAATCCACACTCGCAACTGTGCACGTGAAGGTGCGAGTGAGCAAGCGCTACATGAGAGAACCAGATAGAATCATTTGCTGCTATTGACATAGAGAGAAAGACAGACTCATCCCTGCTATCTATATATATATATAGAGAGAGACAGAATCATCGCCCCCGCTATCGATATATATATATATCAAGAGTGCATAATAGAGGCATAATCTCTATTATGCACTCTTGATAT
>NW_014577158.1:259905-262220 GCF_000485595.1 Priapulus caudatus
GAACCGTGTCGTATTCAAAGAACTTTTTTGAAGAACACATACGATTTTCAGGTAAATTGGTGGTGTCATATGATTAAGGGAGAATCATAGACGAAAACAAGGTAAAGTTTGAATATATTTATTCACATATTGATAGAATATTTACAAGTTGAAAACTATGCAAAACGCTGTTAAATCAGTGTCATACTCTTCTCTATTATGTACTCTTGATATATATATATAGAGGGAAAATGATCGGCGCTATCTACGCACGCGAGTATGTCGATGACGTGTTGCCGCGTCTCGGCGCTGACGTCGTCTTGCATGAGGAGGAAGGCGGCCTGCTGGTAGGCGTACGTCGCCCGCGACCACCGGCTCTCCATACGCAGCTTCTCCGCATAGTTGTATGCCTGCAGCCAGTCGCACCGGAAACTAGAAACAATGCAACTCAGATGTGACAATGGAATGCAGATAACAATGGAATGCAGACGACAATGGAACTCAGATGACAATGGAACGCAGATGACAATGGAACTCAGATGACAATGGAACGCAGATGACAATGGAACGCAGATGACAATGGAACGCAGATGACAACGGAATGCAGATGACAATGTAACGCAGATGACAATGGAACTCATTGAGGACCAAGTGAACTCATCGGGTGACCTCTGTCTCGATGTAACAGCTCACCATCACGGGTCTACGTGGGTGTGTAGCTCGCATGCAACACTCGACATAGTATTCGATGCCACTCGGATCATCAACACCATAGCATTTACACTGGTGAGACGTAATATAACTCCTATCGGTGCATGCTTGCTTACCTATGACACCACATCAGTTCCCAGTAGCAGAGATCATGAAACTGTTTCCACTCGATTTGTAATGACATCGAATCTTCAAATATCTTTATTGCCTGTCGAATCAGAAAATATTAACTACAGAAAATAATTACGCTCCACATTGTCACATGACGTGTTATTATAATATCAGGCTGCCACTCATCATGTTCTAACGGCTACTACATAAAATAGGCGCATTCCATGATCTAAAACTTACTTGATCCACTTCTCCTTTAATCTCACATACTCGTCCCTCGAAAAATCGGAAGATGACTCCCTTGAATTAAGTACAGGCAAAAACTGATTACAAATATTAAACTTAACTAACTAAGGCATCGCTTCAACTAAAATCCAGTAAAAGCAAGTCTCGATATATTAGTGACACTCATTCAATGTTAGTTTGTTGATTTACACAATCTCGAATACTTCGCACACTTGTACTTTAGCTAGCATTAATGCGATAAAAAACATTACATAGCTGATCATAAATTACACATGTGATTATTACAATGTCCATCCGCAGACACTTAGCACAAACAGCAGTTTTCTAATTAATGTCAAACAGATTAGTGAAATATGATAGTGGGTTTATACATTTGGATAGTCCTGCAAGCATGGGCCCAGCACACTCTCTGCCAGTTCTATATCTCCGTCACCCGTACCTAAAACAAAAAAAGCAATGTCACGTGTCGCAGCATGCTGACACAATAAACTATCCCACCAATTCCTTACGAAGACCACTCTAACAAAGACCAAATGAAGAACACTCTAACAAACTTATTTCATTCTCGCCGATTGCTCACGTTACACTTTGCACGATGCGCCTGCACGATTGACCGCACACGACGATTCCGTCACAAGGGGGCGCGCTACGATCGCAAGGGATACACTAAAGCTGCGAGGGGGCGCCACGAGTCCGCGATGCATGCGAGTGCGGACGTCTCACCGAGCACGTAGGTGGCGACGGTGTGGTAGGAGAGTAGGATCATGCTGCAGAGAGGCCCACGCAGGCTCGGTCGCAGCTTACAGCCCTGCTCCAGCAGAGAAAGACCAAAGTCCTGCAACACAAAACACAAACATGCAAGAGTTGTCCGTCGATCAGGAACGCTGAAATTCATCGTTTACATTAATGGATAATCGTGAAGACGCTTGCTGACCATCATTACGAACTTCTAGTGCTGCCAGGAGTACATAAACACCTTCTTACATAATCGCAGTGCTATCAGTAGTACATAAACACATTGTTATGTACTCCTGGTGCTATCGGGCAAACGTAAACACATTGTTATGTATTCCTGGTGCTATCGGGCGTATGTAAACACATTGTTATGTACTCCTGGTACTATCTGGCATATGTAAACATATTGTTATGTACTCCTGGTGCTATCGGGCGTATGTAAACATATTGTTATGTACTCCTGGTACTATCGGGCGTATGTAAACATATTGTTATGTACTCCTGGTACTATAGGGTAAACGTAAATACATTGT
>NW_014577158.1:262954-274824 GCF_000485595.1 Priapulus caudatus
AATTCGTGTCATGTATGACGATATTATTCATGTAACAACAAGATCTGACCATTCGTCTGATGCATTATCACGAATTCGTGTCATGTATGACGATATTATTCATGTAACAACAAGATCTGACCATTCGTCTGATGCATTATCACGTATTCGTGTGATGTGTGTCGATATTATTCATGTAACAACAAGATCTGACCATTCGTCTGATGCATTATCACGTATTCGTGTGATGTGTGTCGATATTATTCATGTAACAACAAGGTCTGACCATTCGTCGGATGCATTATCACGTATTCGTGTGATGTGTGTCGATATTATTCATGTAACAACAAGGTCTGACCATTCGTCGGATGCATTATCACGTATTCGTGTGATGTGTGACAATATTATTTATATAACAACAAGACCTGCATGCACTCTCTGCAGGCCACACACAAAATACGACCATTCGTCGGATGCATTTTTAGACGTATTTATATGTCACAATGTTATTATTATAACAACAAAAACATCTGTAGGCATTCTCTGAGAACTGAAAAAAATATGACCATTCATCGAAAATCACAAATTAGTATGTGACAATATTATTTATGTAAAAAGAGCAACACCTGCAGATGCTCTCTGCATGCTGTAAAAAATACAAACATTCGTTGGAAATATTTTCACAAATCCGTGTGTAATAATATTACTCGTATGGCAATAGTTCTGAAGAAATGAACGAGTAATTTTTAGGAACACCGATGAATTTTCGCATTGCAATTTTTTTTTCTGCAGTGATTGCTAGTTTTTACTTACTAAGCAAAGAGCTGCAGAGTAACGCACCACTGGCTGTACGAACATGAGGCCATCTTACGTTGTTCATTTTGGTAATTATGAACGCGATATGCAAACTGCAACCCACACACACACAACCCCACGCTTCTCGAACTGGACATGTTCCGAGTTCCAACCGATCGACATATAATCAATATTTTGGAAGCCACCCATAATGTGGAAACTCACAGTACACTGTACTGCCCCCACCGACAACAAACACAAAGCACCAACCGCTACCACATTATCGCAAGAATACGTAAATACGCGATAACACCACGTAAAATTTCACCAAGGACGAACACATGACCGTGCCGTGTCAACTTCACTCATCCACGAATATCACCCAACGCTCGACTCACTTATAGACTTATATCTATCACTCATTATTTATCACTCACAGATATATCGCTTATATATCGCAGACTTACTTATAGGACTGGTAGCACGCTCGTATTTTCAAGCCGCCCTTCACGAAGCTGATCAGATTCTCGTCCTGTATGAATGTGAGTAGGGCTCTCTCCAGCAGGCATTCCGCATAGCACAGCTCCGCATGCACCTCCTCTGCAAACACAGACGATGGCAGCCATCGTCGCACAGACGTCCAGCGAAAGATCGCGGCGGCGAGTGCACCGCCCCCACCCCATGCTTACGCTAGCAACCGCAGTGATACTTTTATATGAAAGTGTCAATGACACTGTAGCTCACCACAAAAAAGGACACAAATGAGTGAGTAAGAAGAAGTCAGTTTTAATTGAGCAACCATCGACGTACATTATAGAAACGATTGCCATCTGTATATCGCAATAATAATTTATAAACCAAAATGAATCACAATTTGTGACCGTAGATGCGCGCTATACCCGGCTTTGTAGGCGATGGCGTTTGAAATAAATAGGTTAATGCTGCGTTCCGACATGTTTTGTAAATCTTTACTCTAATATAAGACGTTTTATCGGCAGGGTGGAGAGGAAATACCAATTTTGCATTAAAGTATATTGTCAATGAAATCTTGTAAAAACGAACGAGAGAGAGTGTGACACAACAGACTGTTTGTGTGCTATATAATATGCGCATATAATTGCCAAACCCTACTAATTTCTTCTTTCTTTTTTATATTAAAACCCTTAGCCCTTATTATCATCACATACCAAAAATGAGCAAAATCCGTTGAACCTGAAACTGACTAATGGCAATTCCCATTTTGCCAAAAAATTGCATGGCTCGATAAGTAGTCGACTGGCATGCTTCAAAATAAGACGTTTAATATGGGAGCATAGCAGTAACAACTTACCAATTTCAAACATTGCGGCCAAAGGGTTCCTGAGTTATCGTTGACGCGAAGCGAAATGTTGACTGACGGACGGACGGACGGACGGACGGACGGACGGACGACGACCCATGGCAATAGCTCAGCTTGACGATGTCTCAGGTGAGCTAATAAGAGGGCAACTTTAGGAAAACCGAAAATTCTCCTAACGTGGCTGTTACATAAAGGTGGTTTCACTGTGTAACTGCAGTGATACTTTTATATGAGGGCAACTTGAGGAAACCCCAAACGCCTCCTTTAGAGACACGTGGCTGTTGTATATATATGTGTTTGTATATATATATATATATATCTATGCCGCCACCGGGGAAATACCAAAAGCAGATTTTTATAGATATATGTATGTTAACACGGGGTTGATTTTGTACATAATGTCACCAGCATAATAGTCCTCTCATTATAGCACTGTAATGCGCCACACCACGCATTTTTCGTGTTTGTATAATGAGAAATTCTCCTACCTTCAGTGTAAAGGTTGTAGTCTGGTCGCTTAACCATCTTAGATAAAGAATTGATAACACCATCCTTTCGACGGAATCGTTGGCAAACTTCCAATGATACCTTTATTATTTCCACTGCAGCTTGAATATCCCTCTGTAAATAGTAAAAGATGGAAAAAAACTGAGCAAGAAACATTATTTTACTGATTCTGTCAGCTCATATACTATGTTTAAAAAAAAACAACCCTGGACGAGTACCATTGAGCTTTGCTGTTGACTTATACTCATGAAAAAATGCATGTAACTGCGAATATAATCTCATTTCGAAATTACTGTAAACACACATGATATGCATTCTGCTATAAGCATTGTACGCAACAGCTAATGCAAGACATAGATTACCGTATCAAAGGTGAGGGTGGCTTGCAAATACATGATGGTCCCGTAGCCAAGTGCATGGTACATGCTCCTGTCAGCCCTGACAATGTACAGACACGAAAGCAACGTTAAATCTATTGCAATGGTTATAGATAAAAAAATACTTTACAGGTTTATATTACAGAGAATATCTTGAACGTTACTGCGTGATTTGGATTTGAGCATGGTCTAAGCCATTTTCACGTGGCCCTGCACGAACCTATTCAATGAGCCACACCCTCATGCAGCATTTTACAGCATTAACTTGATGTGTATCTGACCGTCTCCCCCACACATATCTAGCGACCCGCAAGGCAGTCAAACGGAGGAACTCCCATCCACTTCAAGCCCATTTCGAATCGCACAAACCGTTCAGGAGCAAAGGAATAGCTTAAACTGAGAAGGGTAAACAAATTTGTCGATCAAAGTATCTACCCAATAATGTGGTGGATTTGGACAGCAGTGTGGAGTCAGGTGCGCGTTCCTGTACACAGACTATTTCATTGCGGTCACATCCGCTGCCTACCATCACTGAACTTATCATTGAGGAATCGATGGATCAATTTGATGACAACTATCTTCTTTATGGGGTGGATTTTCCAATTATTTGCCATGGGAGCCAGGTGCACATTTCTGTAGGTAAACTCCCACACCGTGGCCACATTCATTCCGCTGCATTGCCGCACTCATTGTTGATGACTATAGATTAACCTGAGAAGAACTATCTTCTCTATACGACACACTTTTCATTCAGATTATATGATACGGTTATAGTCACCGGCCCATTGTCGTAAACATCATAGATTGTTACGAACATAGCGTTGTAACTTTAAAAGAGTCTAAGAGAATCTAGAAAAGTTCTCGAATCTAATAAGTTTTTACGCATCTTGTCAAAAGTTACGATGGTTTAGACTCGTGACGCCGTAACTACATGCGGACAATGTTTCCGACGACGGCCGTGGACTTATACCGTGTGTGTACACGCTAGTGATGTCACGATCATCGATTGTAACCGATCATCGGTTACTTGGGTCCAACCGATGATCGATTACGAAATTACAACCGATTGACAACACTAGTACACGCTCTCACCATGACCGCATGCGCTCCTTCGCCTCGCTGAATTTATTGTTGAGGAACAGATTCAGTGCGACGGTCGTTTCGTCGATCGCAAGCGCAAGATCCATGTTGACAGACCTGCAAGTTACGCGCACAACATTAACACGCACGAACGTATTTGCATTGCAAGGTGGGCAGAGTCAGTCAAAGGAAATCTCAAAAATGTCCTTAATAAAGAGGTGGTTTCGCTGTGTAACTGCCACTCAAGGAAAACACACATGGTTCTTTATATAGGCAGGTTTCCTTTCTACAGAAATGTCTGCTTACGCAGATTTGGCTGCATTTGTATTGTATTATATTGTTACGTATTGTATTGCATTCATATTGCATCATAATGTATTGAAGTCGTATTGTATTTGTGCAATAAAAGTCTCTGTTCCACTTATATGCAGTTACAAATCCTCAACTGATGAGGTGAATAAAAAACAAAGCAATAAAAACAACTCCCCGGGGACAAAAAATAAGTACACGAAGATCATTAACAAGCAGGCCTTAAATCTCAGGGTTGACCATCATTTTTTTAACGCAGTGGCGACGCGTCAGGAACCGGTCGCCTAGCCTCCAGGCTACGCATCCGGACATCCACTCACACAGTGATTGCGTGACTCGCGTACACGCATGATTGCGCAACGGGACGCTCTGCTGATTGCCGTAAATATACAATATATCTTGAATATATGCACTGCTGCCGTCTATCCTTTCATCCGTCCTCTCTCGCTCTCTCTCTCTCTCAATCTCTCACACACACGCACAGCTCTCTCTCTCTCTCATACACACGCACAGCTCTCTCTATTTCTCACACACACGCACACACACACACACCAGAAGATCCCACACCACACACCCTCTAGCTCTCTCCTCGTCTCTCTCTCTCTCTCTCCAGCATACACACACACACCATACACATTCTCTCTCTCTCTCTCTCTCTCATCATACACACACATACACATTCCCTCTCTCTTCTCTCTCTCTCTTCTCTCACACACACCAACACACGCCGACACACTACACACTCGCAATCACGCAGGAGAGCGTCCATTGCGCCAATCATGCGTGCGCGTGTCGCAAGAGTGTGATGTTGGATGGTCCCGCACGCGTAGCCCAGCGGCTCCTCGTCCGGAACCGGTCGCGTAGCCACGGCTTTTTTTAAACCCACATGTAAACGATTATAGAAGGCTTGTTGTTAGCCCTGACACGAGACATGTTTAGCAAGAACTGATTGCAATGAAATGCAGAGTTTTATCAACAGGGATTAAGTAATCAAATATTAATATATTAATGAACCATCGTCAGAAAGGCAACCTACTACATCCACAACCTACTACATCCACAGCCTACTACATCCACAACCTACTACATCCACAACCCTACTACATCCACCACCTACTACAATCCACAAGCCCTACATACATCCACAACCTACTACATCCACAACCCTACTACATCCACAACTACCCATCCACAACCTACTACATCCACAACCTACTAATCCGCAACCTACTAGCATCCGAAACCTACTACAGTCCGCAACCTACTTACATCCGCAACCTACTCACTCCGCAACCTATTACCGTCCGAACCTACTACATCCGCACTACTACATCGCGTCGAACCCTAACTACATCCACAACCTACTACATCCACAGCCGAACTACATCCACAACCTACTTACATCCACAAACGCACTACATCACACCTACTACATCCACAACCTACTACATCCACAACCTACTACATCCACAACCTACTACATCCACAACCTACTACATCCACAACCTACTACATCCCACAACCTACTAGCATGCCACAACCTACTACATCCACAACCTACTAGCATCCACAAACCTACTACAATCCACAACCTACTACAGCATCCACAACCTACACATCCACCAACCTACTAACATCCACAACGCTACTACACTCCACAACCTACTACATCCACAACTCTACATCCACAACCTACTACATCCCACAACCTATTCTACAGTCCACAACCTACTACAGTCCACAAACCACTACATCCATCAAGCCTACTACATCCACAACCTACTACATCCAGCAACCCTACCTACAGTCCACAACCACTACATCCACACCTACTACATCCACAACCTACTACATCCACAACCTACTACATCAACAACCTACTACTCCACAACCTACTACACATCCACAACCTAACTACATCTACAAACCTACTACATCCACAGACACTACTACATCCCACAACCTAACTACATCCACAACCTACTAATCCACAAACCTACTACAATGCCACAACCTACTACATCCACAACGACTACTACATCCACAAACCCTACTAGCATTCCACAACGCTACTACATCGCAGCATACGCCTACTACAATCCACAACCTACTACATCCACAACCTACTACATCCACAACCTACTACATCCACAACCTACCTAACATCCACAAACGCTACCACCATCCACCTAACCTACTACATCCACACACCTACTACATCCACAACCTACTACATCCACAACCTACTACATCCACAACCTACTACCATCCACAACCTACTACATCACAACCTACTACCATCCACTAACCTACTACATCCACAACCTACTCAATCCACAACTACTATCATCCACACACTTACTACAATCCAGAACCTTACTACATCACAGCGAACACTACTACATCACAACCTACTACATTCCACAACCTAACTACATCCACACCGTACACATCCACACCTACTACATTCCACAAACCTACTCATCCACAACGCTACTACATCCACAAACACTCCCTACATCCACAACCTACTTAACATCCACAACTACTACAGTGCCACAACCTACTACATCCCCCACCTACTACAGTCCACAACGCTACTACATCACAACCTACACATCCACAACCTAACTACATCCACAACCTACTACATCCACAACCTAACTACATCCACAACCTACTACATCCACGAACCTACTACATCCACAAACCTACTACATTCCACAACCTACTACATCCAACACCTACTACATCCAACAACCTACTACATCCACAACCTACTACATCCACACACACTACTACCTCCATCAACGCATACTACATCCACAACCTACTACAATCCACCAACCTACCCCCTACATACCACGCACCTACTACATCCTACAAACCTACTACATCCCGAACCTACTACATCCACACCTATACATCCATCAAACGGACTACTGCATCCACAACCTACTACATCCACAACTACTACATCCACAACCTACACATCCACAACCTACTACATCCACAACCTACTACATCGCACCACCTACTACATTCATCAACCTACTACATCCACAAGCCGTACTACATCCACCACCGGTACTACATCCACAACCTAATACATCCACAACCCTACATAACATCCACACCTACTAGCATCCCACAACGCTACTACATCGCACAACCTACACATCCACCACCTACTACATCCCAACCTACTACATCCACAACCTACTACATCCACCACCTACCTACATTCCACAACCTACTAATCCACAACCCTACCTACACCACAACCTACTAGCTCCACAACCTACTACATCCACACCTACTACATCACACCTTACGTACTACATCCACAACCTACTACATCCACAACCTACTACATTCGACAACGGCGACTACATCCACAACCTAACTACATCCACAACTACTACATCCACGCACCTACTACATCCACAACCTACTACATCCACCCAACCTACTACATCCACAACCTAATCTACACACAACCTACTAACATCCACACCTACTACATCCACAACACTACTACATCCACAACCTACTACATCCAGCAACCTACTACATCCACAACCCTCCTACATCTCAAACCACCTTACTACATCCACAACCTAGCTACATCAACAACCCTACTACATCCACAACCTACTAACATCCACAACCTACTAACATCCAACAACCTACTATCAATCCACAACCTACTACATCCACAACCTACTTACAGTCCACAACCTCTACTACATCCACCAACCTAATACATCACAACCTACTACACCCACAACACTACCTACATCCACATACTCTACTAGCATCCTCAACCTTTACGTACTACATCCACAACACTACTACATCCACAACCTACTAACATCCACAACCTACCTACATCCACAACCCTAAATACATCCACAACTACTTACATCACACCTACTACACCACGAACATAATACAGTCCACAACGCTACTACATCCACAACCTACTACATCCACGAGCCTACACCCATCCACAACGCTAATACATCCACAACCTACTACATCCCCAACCTACTACATCCCACAACCTACTACAATCCACAACCTACTACATCCACACCTACTACAGTCCACATACCTACTACATCCACAACCTACTAACATCCACAAACCTAACTACATCCCAACCTACTACTCCACCAACCTACTACAATTCCAGCAACCTTCACGTACTATCATCCACAACCTAACTACATCCACAAACCTACTACATCCACAACCTACTACATCCACAACCACTAACGATCCAACAACCTACTACATCTCACAAACCTTCACCGTACTACATCCACAACCTACTACATCCACAACCTACTACATCCACAACCTTCCTACTACATCCACAACTACCTAATCCACAACCCTACTACATCCCACAACGCTACTCCATCCACCCACCATACTACATCCAACAACCGCTACTACATCCCAACCTACTTTTATGTCTATTTCCACACACCTACTACATGCATACCATACTACATCACAAACCTTACTAGCATGTCCACACCTACTAAATCCACAAACCTACTACAATCCACACCTACTACATCCACACACCTACTACATCCACAAACGCTACATACATCACAACCTACTACATCCAGCAACCTACTACATCCACACCTACTACATCCACAACCTACTACATCACAACCTACCACATTCCCACAACGCTAATCTACATCCACCACCTAACTACATCCAACAACCTAACTACATTCCACAGCCTAGCTACAGTCCACAACCTACTACCATCCACAACCTATCTACATCCACAACCTACTACATCCACAACGCTACTACATCCACCACCTACTACATCCAACGAACCTACTACATCCACAACCTACTACATCCACAACCTACTACATCCACAACCTACTACATCCACAACCTACTACATCCACAACCTACTACATCCACAACTAACTAATCCACAACCTAACTACATCCACAACCTAAAAACTTTTTTTAACCATCCACAACCTACTACATCCACAACCTAACTAAATTCCACAACCACACATCCACCCTACTACATCCACAACCTACTACCATCCACAACCTACCTACCATCCACACCTACTAACATCCACACCTACAAACATCCACAACCTACACTATCCACAAACCCTACTACATCCACAACCTACTACATCCACAACCTACATCATCCACAACCTCAATACATCCTACAACCTTACTACATCCACAAGCTACTACATTCCACACCTACTACATCCAACAACCTAACACATCGCACAACCTTAACTACTTAACATCTCACAACCTACTACATCCACAACCTACTACATCCACAGCCTACTACATCCACAGCCTAATACATCCACAACCGACTACATCCACAACCTACTACATCCACAACTAATACCATCCACAACCTACATACATCCAAACAACACTACTACATCCACAGCCCTACTACATCCAAACCCTAATACATCCACAACTCTACCTACATCCCAACTAGCACATCCACAACCTACTACATCCACAAACTACTAGCATCGCACAACCCTACTAGCATCCACAACGGCTACTACAATCCACAACCTACATAAAAACAAGTCCAAACCTAGCTACATCCACAACCTACTACATGCCACAACCTACTACATCCACAACCTACTACATCCACCACCTATACATCCCCAACCTACTACAATCCACAACCTTACGTACTACATCCACAACCTACTATCATCCACAACCTACTACATCCACAACCTACTACATCCCCTAACTCTACTCCATCCACAACCTACCTACTATCACAAACCTACTAGACGATCCACATCGGCTTACGTACTACATCACAACCTACTACATCCACCACCATACTACATCCACAACATACTACATCCACAACCACTACATCCACAACCTACTTACATCCAGCAACCTACTACATCCACAACCTACTACACCACAACCTACTACATCCACACCTAACTACATCCACAACCTACTACATCCAGTCAAACCCTACTGACATCCACAACACTACTACATCCACCACCTACTACATCCACCAACCTACTACATCCACAACCTACTACATCCACAGCCTACTACATCCACAACCTACACATCCACAACCTACTAACATCACCAACCTAACTGTACATCCACGAACCTACTACATCCACAACGCTACTACATCCACAACCTAACTACATCCACAGACCTACTACATGCCACCAACCTACTACATCCACAGCCTACTGGCATCCCCAACCTACTAACATCCACAACCTACTACCTCCAACACCTACACACGGTCCACAACCTACTACCATCACAACCTACTACATCCACCAAACCTATAAGTAACATCCCAAACCTACTACATCCACAACCTACTACATCCACAACCTTACGTACTACATCCACCAAGCCTACTACATCCACACTACTACATCCACAACCTACTACATCCACAACCTTACGTACTACATTCAGCTGAACCTACTCATCCACACCTACATACAGTCCACACCTACTACCATCCCAAACCTACTACACCCACAACCTACTACCATCACAAACCTACACATCCACAAACTACACATTCACACCCCTACACATCCACAACCTACTACATCCACACCATACTACATCCAACCTACTATCACATCCAAAGAACCTAACTACATCCACAACCTATACACCACACGTACATTCCACAGACCTAACTACATCCACAACCTACTACATCCACAACCGCTTAACTACATCCACACACCTACTACATCCGACAACCTACACATCCACCAACCTACTAACATCACAACTACACATACAACTACATCACAACCTACTACGATCACAACCTAACTCACATACCTACATCCACGCTACTACAATTCCACAACCTACTACATCTACCCACCTACTACTTCACACAACGCTACTACATCCACAACCTACTAATCCGCCACTTTTAATCCAAAGCTGAGCCCTGTCAACGGTTAAGACTTATTGCACATTGCAAGGAAGACTTTCTACTTCATTCGTCCTGGTTGGCAAAGGCAGCGAAACGAATAAGAAGCGAAAATTTCTATCCCTGATCTCTACATGACTTGTAATAATTGATAGCATTAATACAGAACGAAGCGAAGTCTAATATCCGCCTGTTCTCTCGGTCGCGAGTAGATGCAGCAAAATGAATTGATTGGGTCCGGGTCAATGAATTGACAAAAAACGAAGACACTTGGCCCTCTCATCATTCTTGCTCATCTCTCTCACTCACTCCTCACCCTGGCTCATCTCCTCTCTCTCTCTGCTCTCTCTCCGTCCTCGGTACTCTCCTCCTCTCTCTCTCGTCTCTCGTCTCTTCCTCTTCTCTCCTCTCCGCTCCTCTCTGTCTGTCTCTCTCTCTCGTCTGTGTCTCTCTCTCTCTTCTCGCCCTTCTCTGCTAC
>NW_014577158.1:274849-280702 GCF_000485595.1 Priapulus caudatus
TCTCTCGTCTCTCTCTCTCTCTCTCTCTCTCTCACTCTCTCTCTCTCTCTCTCTCTCTCTCTCTCTCTCTCTCTCTCTCTCTTCTTCTCCCCTTCTCTCTCGCCCTGTTTCTCTTTCTCTCTACCCCCTCCTCTCTCTCTCTCTGTCTGGCAGAGGCAACGGAAAGAACCGAAAAATAAATAAATCGCAGAGTTTCCTCTAGTGTGCACAGAGCCACAGCGGGTTACAGTTAATACCATAAAGTTAAGCCACAAATCCTAGGTTGAAATATACCAACGATGTAGTTCGATATCGAGATCAATACCGATGAATGATCAGAAAGCATTCGATATCAAGACCACCAGAGCACCAGCATCCGTTAGTATACAGCACTGCCCTCTCTTGGTGGAATAGATCAATATTATAAATGATGCATGTCCCTATAGTGTTGTATATATATATGCCTACCACCATGTTCAGCAGGACAAGATCGCTGGTACAGTTACAAAAAAGCCGTAGGTAATCTAAGCGACGTCGACTGAAACTAACCAACTGTTATCTCGTCCGAAAATGACGAATGCAGCATGATACATTTTCAAACCAACTCGCGAAAAGCGATCGGCACGAGCACGCAAGAAAGTTCCACGGGGGATCGAAGCAACAGTGACAGAATGAGTTTTGGACGTGAGTTTCATGCGTTTTGACAGCTCTTGCAATACAGTAACGAGAGAGTCACGCCTACCATTAACTCGTGCCTAATTTAACAAGCACACGGGCAAATCTGATTATCCCTGCAGCTGGGCTACCAGCATGCCAGCCGCCCTTGGCAGCCATTGGAAAGTGCAGTCTGACAGCCGCGAATGTAATACAGTAGACAAACGGGAAGCCCAACATCGCGAACTGACGCGCCGACGACCGCTCCAGGCGCACGCACGAAAACCTACCTCCGTCGATCACGCGCTCACTCACGCCGCGTGCACACCACCACCGCGGTCGCCATGACGATTAAACCGCATCTCACAAAAATGTCGTCACAATAAGACGACCGCACTCCTCTGCCTCCGCTGGGTGACTGAAGCCCTAGTCAATACGCATTTCACATTCATGAGTGTGTGTATGATAAAGAGGCTGCTACTGCTGCATGTAGCAAGATCAATATCTCGTCCGCAGCGACAGAGTATTGGATGCTGAACGGCCCAGTGGTGCTGCCAGGGTGTATATGTCTCCCTGGGTACTGCCGGAACGTACCCTGGGTATGGTCCGGTATACCGGAACGTACCCTCGTACTATCTAATATGCCGGACCGTACCTCGCCTACTCCACTAACGAGTCTAAGGCGTCGCCTACGCCTACTCCCTAACCCTAACCATATCAGATAGTTACCTCAGGTACATATATGTCACCTACGCCTACGCCTACTCCCTAACCCTAACCATATCAGATAGTTACCAGGGTACGTTCCGGTATACCGGACCGTACCCAGGGCACGTTCCGGCCGTACCCAGGGAGACATAGACCCTATCAGCCCCAGTGGCAGGACTAAGCCAACGGTGGCTTGCCAATAGAAATCAAATTGCACAGACCTCATGCTATCTCTGTAGTTTTCACATCTGTGGCCGTATTTTAAATAAACAAAAACCATGTGGATTACAAATCGGTAACAATTTGTTCTAGATACCACCCACTGTTACATAAATTATCAGGGGTTAATAATGGCAAATTTTTCCTTATTAACCCCGGATATTAAAACCACTAATAATAATTGAACGGTTTATAGAGCTTTGAGATGCGCGCACCCAAAAGGCAAACACACTGTGGTGCTAACCATAAAGTTGTCCATTGTTTTTGAAAATATTATGCATTTTATTATTAATTTCATTGATAGAGAAATCAAACAACAACTATGTCAGTTAGAATCAATCAGGTTAGCTAAGTTGGTTTATGGAATGAAGTAAGATTAAACCATATCAACATGGCAGAAACGCTTTGTATTGTTTAAATTGCACAAATTTGAGCAGCAAATGACATCAGCATCATCATCTGTAATCGCATTTCACTGGTAACATGCACCACAAAGGCATAAAAAGCAGGCGTGCTCGTATTTTGTAAAAACATTAATAAATGACGTCAATTATGTAGCAATGTAGCAAAATAACAATGTCCACGTAGTTATGTCCAAGTGCATACGATTCCATTCATGCTGTAAAAACCTACGTCACGGGTACATGGTTTTATCGGCAATCTTGCAATAAAGGCCAAATTAAATAATAGGTGTGTTTCATGTTTCACGCAACAGACTTTACCGATCAGAAATTCCTGGTGTGGGGACCAGTGTATTCACTGCATTCACCAAAACGAAAAGAAAAACTTAAGGCCAACGAGATTCCCACATATTTCAATCATGACCGATCGATCGATCATCATGTAATTTCGTTTTTTCTGTCGTTTATTTCGGAGTTGGGAGGCGAGTGAGTGAGTGAATGTTTGAGTGAGCAAGTGTACATGTTAAAGGGCATGAATTTATTAAAATTCTATTTTAAGACAAGCTTTAGGCAATGTAACAAATATACTAAGAACTACTGACATAATCAAAAAATTTTGCAATTCAAAATGCACTTGCAAACATGCAATTTCACTGACGTACTGACACAAACATTTATTTCAGTGTAACTAAAATCACACCTATAATTTTTTTTGGCCTAACGCAGTGACACACATCTTGGATATAACGTAGAAATCGCTACCTCTAAACACAGCGTTACAGATATATTTAATATTTCAGCACTTAGAACTTCGTTTTAAATATACATAGCAATCAATATAAACAACAAGGGAATCTACGCCCATTATTTGAACAACTTGCTCATACTGTTTTGCCATACAGAGTTTCTTATACGTGAGAGGCACAGTGGCGCACCGCCACTGTCAAATTTAACATCGCTATTGTGAAAATGCTCATGTAACAATTTTTAACATTCAGATTTTTAAAATTTTGCTGAGAGAGACCCCCAGAACCCCCCTCCCAGCGAGAGGGGGACTTCCACTTCTCCCTCTCTTCCCGCGTCCGCCTGCAACGTCCGCATGCATGCCTATGGCACGTCTTTAAATCCATCATGCGTATTTTTTCCCCAAAATGGCCATTACCTCCGTTGTCTAATTTTCCCTCAGAAGAAACCCTGCAATACACACGACAGCACAACGAGATATTTCATAACTTACACAGGAACATCGTCCAAGGCATCTTCAAATACCTGCAAAAAATATAATACAAAATAAATTATAACCAAAAAACAAAAGAAGCTGGGAAACAATGAGCATCTGAGTGCTTGTAAACAAACTTGAATTGAGAATTCCAAAGGAAATATTACAAGTGAAAATGTTTTATGCTTAATATAATCATTTGAAAACTTTCGTTATAATTATTTCATTGTAATTACATTGTTAATGCTAGGAAAATTAAAAACTATTCACCAAATCCATTACAGCAAGACCAAAATGTTAAAAATCTGCTACTTTATGAACTGATCGCGGACTTTGGGCTTCAATGTTCAAACTGAGCATGTGATCTCGTAATTGACATAGAAAAAGCATTAGGACTTTTAAATTTTGAAATATCGATAACAACGAGAACTGAAACTGATGATGCTATTACAGTCTTCATTTCTCGAAATGAGAACGAAGACTAAAAAGTTAGGTGCGCATGGAAATTGATATGCAGGAATTTCTTAACATCCTTCCTGTGAAACATTATAAATGAACAGTCTAGGCATGATTTGATGTGATCCTAGAAATGCAGACAGTAGGTATCAATACACTGTTTACCTAGTATATAACTTCTATAGATATAAACATGTCCGTGAGAAAACTACACCTCACCACATTTTGAATTTTGCCTGTCCCTTTCCATGAGAGAAAATATAAATATGGAATGAAATAAGGGCAAATAATAACGTGCAATTAATTGCATAGCATATCCTTACAACTTGGCCTGTGTTAGCATGCATTTGGCCTTGCAGGATGCAGTATCAACAATACATTCAACATAATTACAATATTGCCTGTATACTTTATTGACGCAAGTCGCATGCTGATGCAGCTAAATGTAAAAGGAATAAAACACTACATGCCACTGCTGCTTCTAAACCACCTGCAGTGTGAATGTGTGGATGCATGTAAAATAGCAGGGTTATCCTCAGAAATTTCATAATGCATGTCAAGAAACTGGGCAATTTATCCACAGAGCTCTGTGAATTAGAGTCAATTATGCTTGTCATAAGTGGTTCTAATACACATATTAACTGATCGGAAACGTATACATCAAGGTGTACAAACACAGCATGACTGTATTGGGATTGTCAAAAGTAAACACAGATGGAAATTAAGGTATGTCAATTAGGTAATAAAACTAACAATGCATGTTGGAAGATTTATGGGATGCCACAAATTAGCTTCATCTTTGAAGTCATTTCAGAACTAACATGCGTTACAAGACTGGGGAGAACCCGAAATAACACCTATCAAAGCCCACAACGCTAGCATGTAAGGTGAACAGCAGGTAGCACTAGTAATAATCTCTACAGAGTGTTGGTTGCGTGTATCGTGCCTGATGACTGTATATTTTTTTGGGGGTGGGGCAAAATGTCTCTAGAGGATGAAAAGCTAAGATAGTTTACTGAGCAATATTTGATACCATTCACTGAGACATTTAGTGATTTACATGAAGAGCAAATGAATGAACTACATAGGCTAGCGAACCAATAATCAACATACAAACAGTATGTGCACACGTGGGGTTGAGGGTGGGGTTGGGGTCAGTGTGCCGGTTGTACAAATAAATGTCAATTAATACTTTTCCAACAAATACACATAAAAACATAAAAACATAAAAACTCACATTTTGGCATGCAATTATAAAACATGTACGTTTTGCTTATCCTGTATGACTGAACTTGCAGATTCACATGTGGTGTCATTACTTTCAATTATGTTTGCTCTCTGGCATACATCACACAAATTACATGTATACATACATAAAACGTTTTAAAGGTCGATGTGTAATTACATGTATGCATACACACAGCATGCCACGAGGGCTTCCATATATACCTTCGCACATGTACATTTGTGACGATAAACATCATAGCATGAACACATGTGCTGGTATTTGTGGCTAACACACATACTCGTGAATGCAAATGAGTACCCTAAGACACCACAAGCACTTATAGTTGTACTTACTCCTCAGCAATAAGCAGTTTTGTTATATATCCACACACATAAGGTGGAGACAAGTGGTAAAGAGGCAAGAGAAGGAGAATGTGGCAAGGACGAGAAGTATATATAGAGATGGTGTGAAAATATAATGGAATAGTGGAGGTGAAAAGGAAGTCCTGAGTTGGGAAAAGAAGAGGTGCGCAAGAGGTAGGGATGTGATAGGATTGAAAAAAGGAAAGTGGGAAAAAGTGTAGACAGACGAGGACAAGCTGACTCTCTTTCACATATTATTGCTGACAATTTCCTGTAAATGCCGTCCAAATGCTCATCTGCAACACACTGTCACACGCTGACCGCCGTACTCTAGCTGCTGCACACTGACACATAGATATATAGCAGGTAGGAAAGCGTGCTGCCAAAATTCGCTTGACGCTCGCTTGATTTCATACGAATACAACACAAATATTCAACCATTCCACTCCATCTTTGTTTCTATTTGAAGAACAGTGTTCACTTGTTATAAAAACATACTGTCTGTGTTCGTGACCGAGCTGTGTCACGCGAAATCACACAAAGCCTGACGAAATTCTCGCGTTCGCTGCCGTTGTGCAGTTTATGTAAATGGCTGTCAGAATGAGGAAACACCCACCGATGCTCTTC
>NW_014577158.1:283808-309943 GCF_000485595.1 Priapulus caudatus
TTATAGCCACAGTTACAGATGTTGCTGGTTACTAAAAACATGTGTGTCAGGTTACTAAAAACATGTGTGTCAGGTTACTAAAAACATGTGTGTCAGTCGTCATTTAACAATTGTCATTTACAACAATTGTCATCACACAACACAGTGTCATTTACAAATTATAGCCACAGTTACAGATGTTGCTGGTTACTAAAAACATGTGTGTCAGGTTACTAAAAACATGTGTGTCAGTCGTCATTTAACAATTGTCATTTACAACAATTGTCATCACACAACACAGTGTCATTTACAAATTATAGCCACAGTTACAGATGTTGCTGGTTAGAGCAAGCGCATTTGAAAACAAAACACCAGTATTGCTAAGACTTTGAGGAATAAATGCATAAATACATGGTGTAACGTTGTGGAAGTGTTCAAAAAGATAGGTGAGATGTCCATGTTAAAAAGCCCGATCATTTTGCGTTTTGGGGATAAATTTTTGGTCAGACCAGTTGGAGCATTTGGATAGATTACATCTATGGCAGAATGTACTATAGCCCTGCGGCAGCGATCCGCGGGCTATAGTACTACTAGGCCTACTACTACTAGAGCTACGTCGGCTCGGACTAAGTCTGCTTGTGAGTGAGCGACAGTCACATCATTCCCAGATTAAGAGCAAAAACCGCCACATGCCCTTAAAATAATTATGCACGCTGCTTGACAGGCATGTAAAGTACTTACTTCTTGTTCATTTATACCATCAGATACTGTGTCACTACCTTGATCACTCCGACTTTTTTGGGGACACAAACTTGACTCGAAATTTGTGTCCATTATTTTTGATCTGCGCGCCACCTTCCGTTAACATTGTCAACGTAGAACTTATAGAATATATTGTAATAACGCAAGACTTCGCGTGCATGTGAGCATGAATTCACAAAACGTGGGATATTTTTTTATATAATTAATAATTATTTATTTGGTTTTTATTGCTATTTAATTGTCACAAACATGTTAGATAAGTGTTAGATGACGTCATGTAAACTTTTCCAAAACGTGTTACCATTGGTCAGTTTTTTCAATAGCACGTTCCCAGTTCACATTCATGCTGCCGGAACCTTATGCTGAATGGAGAAGGAGTCGAAATCAGTTCTAGGAATCAGGTTCGCTGGAAAATAGATATTTTTCATAGTACGACGCCATCATTGCAAGTTATTTGTGATTGGAAGGTATGTTTCAAGGAAAGATGAGCTTATCTGCAAAGATTTATTGTATAAGCATAACAACAACATAGAAAATAAATTATAAGACATTCCCACCTACGGCTCTATTTCAAGTAAAAACAATCACATATGAAATGATAATGGAAAACGTGACGGTGATATTTCGCGGTAGTTTATCCACTGTTCAGGCCGGTTGCGTTCGTTCAATAATCAATATAATATATCCTCTAATCAAGTCCTTACTTGTAACTTAGTTGTAAATATTAAATAATTAAGCTTCGTCCAATATTAATTATACTCTAATATTGTACTCTAAGTACTCTAAGTACAAACGCGGGCAGTGTCAAAATTTGGCTTATATTATAATTATAATTAATAATAAGTTGGAGATTTGAGACCACAACCACAAGGTAAAACTTAGAATAGAAATTAGAAGCTAGTGACACTGACAGTGATGACGTAGGAATTCGGTTGTGAAGTTATTATTATCCTTCCCTTCGTACCCTTCGTAAAATAATGTTTACCAAGCAAAGCCTTTAATCTATATAGGAAGGCCCATCATCGAAATGGTGAGCACCCCTAGTAGTAGTACAAAGGAGATGAAGACGAGAAGTGGAAGAACAGTGAAGGTAAAGACCTTTGATGAAGATTCCACCTCCACAAAACCGCGAGAGAACGCCACGAAAACCCCCGTGGCAAAGCCGACAAAGGCGATCAGCGGAGGAGTTGCCCGCGGCAACCAAAAAGCAGGCAATGACATGATGGAAGTGGCTGATCCTCCCCAACTGGAGAGTCCTGTCAGAAAGAGGGGACGACCAAGGAAGCATCCCCTACAGCCTGCTCCTTCCCCACTGGCGCAGAAGACCACAGTGGTTTCCCCACCTGGGCGCCAGGTGGCATCGAGAAAGGGGCCAAGGAGAAGCCCCAGAATGGCTTCCTCTTGGGGGGAAGCTGAGACCGCATCCCAGAAAAGGTCGGCAAATCAGAAGACTATGCGCAAACAGCCAAAAACAAAGATAAAGCGTTTGGACCTGGAGGAAAAAGCCGCAGGGAAAGATGCAGAGGAGAAGTCAGAGAAATCAGGTCAGTATATATATATATATATATATATATATATATATAATATATATATATGTGATTTTGTATCGAATTCTTCCTTTTACCGGTACTGAAAAAAAAAAATTTAAAAGCTACCATAAAAAGTACAGAGATCATTATATATTTAGTTGTTTTTAATATTTTTTCTATTAATATAAATCATATAATCGCATTTAATTATTTTGAAAAAATGAGATATATTCATTATTTTAAATATCTTTAATATTTTTTTAAAGTTGCTAGTTTTCATTTTTAACATACAGATGGCACATCCAGTGAGGATGAGGAACAGACACTGCTTCAGTATAACGAACCCGAACCAGCCGACAAGGACAGTGAGAGTGATAACGATAATCAATCTTCTTTAAAAACTGAAACAGAAGCCACTGACAAGAAGCAACAGGTAATTAGAGCTGTTCGAAAAGTTTCTCGCACCTTTCTAATATGTTTATACATTTAAATCGAAATAACACTCGTTTCATGTCAATGTAAATGTCATGTCAAATGTCATGTAATTTCGATGTGTGTCCCGAATTGCCTGAGTTTTCCATTGCTGAAAACTGCTGGGCCCGCTAGCTCGTAACCTAATGGATCCAATTACCAGCAATTTCCGAGCATTCCCTCTTACAACTGGCAGCACTGTTACACTTGTTCCTTGTCTTTTTTCTGCTTTAAAAACGCCCGGGAAACTCATCTAATCGCTAAGTGTCTCGCCATGCCAGCCAGGTCGTGAGTTGCAATGGGGACACCTCCTCCATACGTGCTCGTAGGTTATCGAGACGACGTGATAAATTCCGAGGATCGACGCTCGTAACGTCATTTCTGCACGCGCATGACAGGTCGATGAGTCGCTGCCCGAGTCTGCCTCGCCGCGACCCAAGAAGGTTGTGATCCCGCGAGGTCTTCCCGCCGGAACCACTCTCCTTGTACCGCAGGGCGACACGGACAGTCCGACCATCCTCATCCCAGCCGGCATGGAGCCCGGCTCCACGTTGATAATGCCCGGGCACGACACTCGTGGTCGCCACGGCGACGAGAAGGGAAACGTTCTTCCCAGCGGCGCAGTGGACGTGGACGCTGCCAATGAAGGGAATGAGACTACAGGTATCGTAGTCGAGTGAAGTCGTCCCTCCCATCTCACTTTCCTCGATGCACATTGCTTGAGCGACTAATCTATTTGTAACTGCTCCGTGCATGTTTATGTTGTGTTTTAGGTGAAGTAGGTTATGACTGACACAATAGCTCAGATATTTTTACGCCCGTTTTGATACGTGAATGCTGTGTACGTGTTGGCACGATTCATCTGGGCACATGTAATACAGTAAAAGATTGTTGCTCTGAAGCTGCTGTGAATGCTTGTCTTTAAACCTCGGTAATAGCTGGAAAAAGAATAACATGCTCTACCCGATCACGTAATTGAATTTAGGGAATATATCAAGGAAATTAGTGAACACTTCCCGGTAAACCTAAGTGAGAGCAATTTTTTTTAAATTTAACATTGTTTTTTTTTCACCAGCTTGCGAGGGTGAATCTTTAGTCCGCTTCTTGCAGGTATCTCCATGGAAACCGTGTCCGCTTCATTGAGTTCCGCCGGCAACGCCTCCATCCTGCTGCCTCAACTCAATCAGTTGAAGCCCTCCGGGGGTTACTTTGTGCTAAACAAGGATGGGAAGGTGACCTACCGCAAGCCGCCGCAGGAGGGGAAGTCCGAGCGCCCGCTGCTGCCGAAGGAAGGCTTCCTCATTCCGCAGCCTTGGGGCAACGTCATGAGCGGGCCGGACGAGATCGAGAAGGAGAAGGAGAAGGAGCGCAGGCGGCGCGACGAGAAGCGGCGCACTCTGGCGGAGACGGGCGGCGTCAGGCCCGAGTCGAAGTACCTGCGCAAGAAGCGCATCATGGAGGAGGAGATGGTCGCGCGCGGCCAGCAGATCGTCCGCAAGAAGCGCGGACGCCCGCGCAAGTACTTCCCCGCCGCCGCCGACACCAACGCAGACGAACCTGAGCCTGCCCCCGCGGCGGCGGCGCCCCCTGCCAGCGCGCCGCTCTCCCCGCCGGGTAGCGACGTCGCGGCGGCCGGACCGGCAACAGCGAGCGGCGTCCGGAACGCACGCGGCGGCGCCGGCACCGCGGGGGCGAAGACGGCCGTGACCCGCGAGCCGACCTCCGACCCTGAGGTCGCGCGGCCGATCACCGCCGCCGCCGACGCCGTGACAAAGTCCGGAGAGGAGTCGGGGCGAGCGGTCGGCCAGACGCGCAGTCGCCGCTACGTGACGTCGCCGACCGGCCACCTCACGTCATGCGTGTGCGAGCGCTGCCCGCCGGCCGGCGACGACCTCACGACGAAGGTCGCACCGGCATGGAAGGTCGCCACGGGGGGGAAGCCCGACAGCGATCCCCCCCCTCCTCCTCCTCCTCCTCCTCCTCCCGCGGCGGGGCAGGAGGGGGCGACAGCGAGCCCGCCGGCGTACGGGAACAACGCGTTCTGCCTCGTGCCGGCGGCGGGGAGCCACGCGACGGGCGTCGGCATCACGCCGATTTACGTCGCGCCGGACAGCGGGCTGAAGCCGCCGTTGTCGCTGCCGACGATGATGATGATCGTGCCGTCGAAGGAGGGCGAGGGAAAGCAGCTGTGCTACATGGTCGCCGGCGTGAAGAAACCGCAGCCGGGCAAGCAGACGGAGGCGACAAAGACGGCAGCGGCGGCAAACCAAGGTGAGCACGCCGACCGAGATGCAAATCGGGGTTAGAAATTTACGGTTGCGCACAAATGTTTACGTGCATTTTCGTTTTCTTAAATCTGAATTATTTTCAGCCTTTTCAGGCTCGAGTAAAAAAATATTGACTATTTATAATTATGTAATTAACTATGCTAGCTAATACGTTCTGGTAAAGTTATAATAATACTTGTAAAAATCTTTTCGCATGACAGATCACGAGCAAAAGACACAAGTCTCGGCTGGAATTCAAAAGCAGAATGCAAGCAGCTCTAAAGTTCAGTCAGAAAGAGAACTTACAACGCCATCTAGTGGGGAAACCCAGCAGGAAGGGAGTGAGATAAGTGAGGAGACGGGCGTTAAACAGCTCCCGAGAACACATCCGACGTACAAGGAAACTAAAGATGCCGAAGCAAAGACAGCAGACGCATTTGCGTCTGGTAAAGAGCAGGTCCGGAAGGAAATCAAGCAGCAATCGATCATGACAGCCGATGGAAAATGTCTGGTGGCAGTGAGCTCAGATAATGCCCCGTCCGGCCTACCTGTTTTCAAGGTATGTACCACCTGACAAGTTTCCCGAATCGGACTTGGTATGGTTAGACTGGTGGGCTAAGTGGACGGTTTGGTATGACGGGTAACCTTTCGCAGTATTTGTCGGTCATGTGCAAGGTCCCTGTGTTAATCTTATTAATGACAAAAGTCCAATCAAATGCCACAACCAAATCCAAAACTGTGAAAACGATTTCAATGGCACTGAAAACATTGATGAATAAGAATAAAAAATATTTCAGAAAAAGAAAAACGCGATCTTATATTATTTTTGTGAAAATGTATTACAATCTTTTGCAGTGTGGCAAATACATCATCAGTATTTAACCACATTAAAAATATGATCATGAGATACATCTGATATCTTTACAATCCTAATGATATTTTTTTTATTAATATCAAGAAGAGCATCAACATATATATATATATAAACTTATGTGTAGATATGTACGTGATTGATAAGATATGACTAATTAGGAATTGAAAATCACGTGAAAGCCTAAATACCGTTTCTTCCTCCAACAGTATGTCGCACAACAAGTGAACGCACCACAGTCCCACATCGCGCAGCAGCGTCGCGCTTTGCCGGCGCCCTCTGCGTTGACGCCGCGCAAGCCTGCGGAGAGACGGCCGGACTTCAAGCAGCTGCTGGAGGCGGCGTTGGACGAGGCGTCGAAGCAGAATAAGATACAGGCGCGGGCGACGCGCCGTGCCGCCGCGCCATCCACCGACGCTGTCCCTGTTGCCGCCACCGCTGCTGCCCAACAGGAGCCTGCCGAGAAAGTAAGCCTCTCTGCACTGTACCCGTATTCGTATCTACGACGATATTTGGAGAGCATTTATTATAACGATGATTATTGGTGAACTATTAGCGATTATTGGTGAACAAAACTACATTCGCCCTATTGCATTCCCTCGTTTTTTTTTGGTAACTGATACGTTCAGTATGTTAGTATGTCCGTAAATCCATGTAGGTTCATACAATTTGACAATGAAGACGAAATTCGGAGAGTGAGTTTGAAACTTGTGGAAAATTTTGCTATTCAATCCTGATAATATATGTAACATATATATGAGTGTGATACATACACACACAGACACACACACATGCACACATACATACAGCCTATCTAATCGTACGAAATTGCACCGCCGAATTCACGTGTGGACGCGACACGAAGGCCGAGGTCGTGCTAAGGTCACCTTCTCGCGCAGCTCGCAGCGACACGCGGCGACAGCAACGAACCGGTCGTCATGGTGATCGAACGCGGCGACGGCGGCGGCGACCCTGGCGACGTCACGGACTCAGACGGCATCTCGCTGCTGTCGCGCGTCGCCGCCTCCGCCGCCAAGGACCCCGCGTCGAGGGACAACCTCTACATCTTGATGCCGTCGCCAGAGGGCGCCAGCGCCGCGCAGGAGGCGGCGTGGATGAAGATCCTGGAGAGCGGCGGCTCGCAGAAGGCCAGGTCCTCACGCAACTGGACCGCGCTGCAACAGGTAAGAGCGGGCTAACGCCGCCGCTAAGGGGCGCCACCGCTATGGGGGCGCCTCCCTAAAAACGCGGTCGGCTCGCGGCGCTCTTTCGCGACCGTGAAAGAGGGGGCGCCACGCTTAATGCGCTCAGAGCATCATCGGCGGCGACCACGGGGGCGTTACCCCTGCATAACCATGGCGACCGCATCCTTGCAGGACCCGATGATGATCCCGGAGTACTTTGAGGAGGTGATCGACTACCTGGACGACCACTACCCGTCGCTGAGCTACAAGACGGGCGAGACGAGCGGCAACGAGTTCTACCTGGAGATCACGCGCCACCTCACCGACGTGCCGCTGGACAAGGGCGGGCCGCTGCACGCCGCGCGCGTCGTCGCCTTCGCAGACGGCACCGCGAGGTTCCAGGTGCTCTGCCAGACAGGTGCACATTATGAGACGCTCTCCCGGGAGTTGAGGGGGTTGTTTGGGTTGGTCTTCATTTCACACGTGTTTCTCGCACCGACCGTTACTTAGCACACCAAACTAGCGCACACCAACTGAGCAACTCACCCCCAGCAGCTAACGAGTGTTTTTCCCGGAGCAGGAAAGTCGACGAAGATCCTGGCTCCCAGCATGGTCGAGGGTAAGACGGTCGCACTGGACCACGAGAAGTTTGAGGAGATTCTGCAGTACCTGGACGACCGCTACGTGATGTGTTTCGGCATCGAGGTCGAGCGATTCGACGAGATGTTTCCTGACGCAGACGTGAGTACATCATTCGTGCGTAGTCTCTACCGACGGAGTCCCCCCTCCCCGGCCATCGCTCATCAGGAAGTATAGCCCCCCTATAGTGGGAACGTAGGGGTAGTGCCTCAAGTTTTCTGCTTTATAAATGTCAAATTCTGCTTTCTTCTGCTTTACAAATCTCTACTGCGCACACCGCGCGGACCCGGCACCGTATTTATCGATCGCAAGCGGCCAGCGTAGAAAATCGCGGGATCGCGAGCGAAATACGCTGCCGTGAGACGTGCGCCGGCCCCCTATAGTGGGAACGTAGGGGCTACACTGGTAAAGCTAATCGGTGCAACACTATCGGCGTAACCCCTGTATTGAGGTGATAACCAGTGATGGGGGTTTCTTCAGGCAAATGCGGTATACACGTTGCATGGCATGTTTTCCAACGTAGGCGTGAGTACATCATCGGTGCGTAGTCTCTACTGGCATAGCCCCCCCCCCACCACCACCATCGCTCCCGCTACGGGAAGTGCAGCCCCCCTGTAGCGGGAACGTAGGGGCTACACTGGTATAACTAATCGGTGCAATACTAATGCATGTGATCCCCGTACTGAGATGTTACTCACTGATTTTTTAGGCAAACCCGGCATACACATTGCAGGGCACGTAGAATCTAGGAGGGAGGGGTGGGGGCAGTTGCTTCCCTAAAGTTTAACAAAAACGAAGAAATATGCCTTATTGATACCCCTAAGATTACTGTGATAAATAATAGGCCAAATTGTCACCTTAGCTTAATATTATCCTGCATGCAGCTATTTCTTGAAAAGGTAAAAGAAGTACTTCCTTTTTATTACTCGGGACATATTTTCAAGAATATTGTAAATTTTTTCCTTTAAGGAAATTTGACAAAGCTCTACATTGTGTATTGATGACATAATATCATGCATGTCTTGTTCTCCATGTGTTCGATTTTGTCGACAGCACAATGTGAAAAGTAAAAACTACATGGTGGAATCGTTTCCATTCGTTCGGGTGATGTCGATGAAGTGTGAGATTTGGTACAAGATGCCAAAGAATGCAACCTCGCTGGATAGAGCGACACTCAGTCTTAACATGTGCAAGAACTGCACACAGGTAAACC
Source organism: Priapulus caudatus (assembly GCF_000485595.1). NCBI lineage: Eukaryota > Metazoa > Priapulida > Priapulimorpha > Priapulimorphida > Priapulidae > Priapulus > Priapulus caudatus. The sequence goes on from NW_014577158.1 coordinate 292,724, forward strand.
ATGCCATTTCTTGTTGCCATGATAGGATTCTAATGTAATAGTTATGACATGATTATGGAGTATATTAAAAGTAGCCTTATAAATGTAGATAACCCTAAAATAACCCTGTCATAATTAATATAACAAAATTAACTCTTTCACTTAATCTAATAATGTGCAGTTTCTTTCTTGAAAACTGTAAAAACAACAATCCCTCGCAACTACTACATTAGGTATCCACCTAGGCAACTGCTCATCCATCAGTTCGGTTATATTTATAAATGTAATAATAAGTATAATTGTTATAATAATAGCAAAAAACAACTGCAAAACTCAATATTCAAAGACATTGACTGCCCTAAACAGACTTTGACTGCCGCACCTACATTGCAGCTCTACTACTCCCCCAACGCGAAGCAGAAGAGGGGCGCCGGTCTAGCCGAGCCGCGGCGTGCGCGGGCGCGGACGAGCCGACCCCGGGACGACGTCTCGCTGACGCGCGACGAGCTCGCGGTGAGATTCAGATGCGACGCCCTCTTGCGGCAGCTGCGCGCCGAGCAGCTCAAGTTTGCGACAATCAGCAAGCTGCTGAACAGCGGCGGGCCAGAGGGCAGCACCGTAGTGTTTATCAACGACGACGGCGACGTCGCCGAGACGATCGTGCTCAACGAGGGCGCCACCGAAGAGAATTTTGACGGCGACGGTGGCGCCCTTGCTGACAGTGGCGCCCTCGCTGACGGTGATGCCCTCGTCAATGGCGGAGCTCTCAGTGACGGTGGCGCCCTCGTCGATAGTGGCGCCATCAGTGGCACCCACGAGTTTTTGGAGGATGAGCAGAAGAACGAGGAGGAGGGAGCGATAGAGGAGCCCTGCTACAATGCTTACGACAACGAGGCTGTGGTAGGGGGCGCCGGCGTTAAGGAAAACGCGCAGGAGCATGTCGAGGGTAACAACAGGTATTTGGGCGTGGTCGTGAGTGACACCGGGGTTGTGCCATCTGTGGGGCACGTGGCGACGCATGGTGAGGATGTGGACGTGCTGGGTCAACTCTGTGAAGAGGTCATCGGAAACGACGAGCAGGCAATGGATGTCCAACAGGAAGTCGAGTTTCAGAGTGCCGCCTAGTGGGAGTCGGCAAAGGTCTTTTTGTACTTCGTTTTTTTTTAAATTGTGCCATTTGAAGAATTCGATTTTGAAGAATAGATTATTGTATAGTTATAGTTTTGTGTTTTAAGTAGGTGCATTGTAAATACTAATGCAAGCACTATTGCTCAAATGAGTCGTTTGTTGTTGTTGTGTTCAGCGTGATGCAATATATGAGATATATTGTCAGCATCTTGTACATTGCTATTGGTCTAATGTGAAGGGAATATGTTCATAGTATACAGGCCATTAAGCAATTAGGGGTCCTTTGTCAGAAACGCTATGAATAGTTATGACATCATAAGTGTAAACTTTTAATGTGAAGTGTTGATGCAAAAGTTATGATTAATTTTGTTAGACGCATGATGTTGTAACTATTTATTATGTCTCTGTCAATGGGTCCCAGCTCTTGAAGTTGTATAGATAATGTCTGTTGATTCCATATAATTACATTTTCGATGTATAGAGGTTTAATAATGTCAAAATATTAGACGCCATGTTACAGCAGAAATGAGAAAATTGCCTATATTGCCTTTTGAAAGGCTTATTAGCTTTTGTGTTTTTCTATATTTTGTCCACTATATTGGAAATACGTGAATATTGCTTGCACGATGCCATGTTTATGTTATGCCTACTTAGTAGCGGAAGTTAGTGAGGGAATCTTTATATATGTGTGACTGATTCCATATTATCTTGCAGTTGATCGAAATATTTGCATTGCAGGAGTTTTTAAAGTAAACTGTTTTACAAACCTGATCAGAATATATTTTCTTATTTCTCATTTGTATTATTATTTTTGAAAAAAAATCTCCATATAGGTAACTCTTGCGTGTTTGGTTGACATGTTTTTTGAAGAGCGTGAGAATTAGTGACACATTTTATTTGTAAAACATCTACATGTGTTTCTTTTAATAAATATGGAATAAATATTTGGAATAGCGTGACCATCCACCAACAACATTATTAGGGAGCGGGAGCATTGGGCAGTGGTGTCGCACTGCTAGCGCTGTATCTACGGGGAGCTGGCGTTAGCTTGTGGTGGGTATAGATAGACATAATACCTAGGCTAGCTACCTGACTATGTTCTCAGTGCGTGGATACAATGTCCTCGAAACTCGAAAATCTTCGGTGATCTTATTCTACGCACAGAGCTTTTCAGGTATTAGGCTAATATGCGAAACGTGCATTCATGCTTAGTGTGTGTGTGCGTGTGTGTGTGGTTGGTTATGTAAGTGATTTGTGAAAAAAATTTATTACATAACTTGATGCAATACAAAAGCTTTAGTTTCAGTATTATTCGAATTGGTTATTATTGTTGGATTGCTTGTAGGTAAGGGTTTCGTAGCGCTTCAATGTATGGGTTAACTCTCGTCTGATGGAGGTCTTATGGTGCCTGTGTGTCTGGCTGGCTCCAACCAATCAAAGAGCAACGTGCAGCAATCAAGATCTATGGCTTATATCAAAGAAAGAAAATGTAAAAAATACACACATTTTCACACTCACCGACGGCTCTAACATAATCAAGGCTAAATATTCACTATTAACTACATGAAAGGTAAAGTATACAAGACAAGGTAGAAGACATTAGTCGACCCACAGCCTATCTATTCTCATTAACGCTACAAAATAACATTACCTAATTGAAAAGTACAAAATCTATAGCCTTTGGAACTCACAGGCAAGCGCAGACTCGATACACTCCGAGGTCACCGCATCCCATCACACTCACAGCGCCACAAACTCATCCCATTAAAACATCCTGAAACAAAATTTCAAACCTGCTTACAAGACATCCATATAAACCTAGATTGCTTATTCACTTACCCATAACATGACTTGAGTAAAATTACGTAATTATGGAAGTTACCCGTACATAAGAAATTCAAATACACTGTACGCACCACAAAAAAAGACACAAATAGGGAGTAAAGAAGTCAATTAATTGAGCAAAATCACCACATCATAACAGCCATAATCATTATGCAACAAAGAAAAATTCGCAGTTAGTGACTTATCTGCAGATTATAGAATAATAATTTTATAACCAATAAATACACACTTTGTACCTGAGGCATAAACCTGGGACGATTTAGCTTTATATTCTCTATCTAGTCGATGCCCCTGCGAATTTTTGGCATTCTTATAGTGTGGCCATTCTTCTGAATACCAAATCACTTCAGCACTAGTCATAACATAATACTCACAATGGCAGCAACGAAACGCAATAGAAATCACGAATGCCACACACAGCCATATTCCCTCATAAACGCTTGTGCAAACAATTGCCATCACCCTAAACCGGGGTACCTGGAAATAAACTCCTAGAACACATCAAACGAAACCAAAATAAAGAGATAGTTCCACTCCCGCCGAATGAACCCCTCCACACAATACACCTTACCTCTTAACTAAATAGTTACAGCACCCGAAATTAACGCCGTATGAACGGCCAACACAATACATACCGCTCCCAAAAATCAATGCTTATCAAATCATCTCTAGGCACAGCGTATGATACTGCCCAACAAGTAGCGATGCCAAGGGGCTATCCTTCGGTCCCATCACATCTCTAATCAATCGCATTATAGAGGACATTAGTACATGTATTCAGACTGAAACACTACCACCTAATCATCAGTGGCTAATTAGTCCTGGATTCCACTCAAACCGCGATCCCCCTACCATTCCTGTGCTCCAATACCGCATACCTTAAAGAAAGTCGGGACCGAAGCAACAGACATCAAAATTTGTTATAATCTACATACGTCATAGAATACACCAACCAAGACCCGCTAATTGAGCCCGCACGACACTCCACCCTCCCCCACCGTGCACCGCCCCGGTGTGGGGGGGGGGGGTGGCGGGTGGGGGGGTGGGGTGAGGCTTTTTGTGGCTAAATTTCGCCCCTTTAAAGGTTAGAGAAATGTTTAGGAGCGTAACTTATGAGACTTGTCCTTCGAAAATTTAATTTGAGCTCTTCCGAGTTATATAAATAAGGGAGTTACTTCTCTTTTCTATCCGTTTGCAAAAAAATCGCCTGTATGCAGGATAATGATTAGCTAAGTGACAATTTGTCCGCTATATTTATCAACTGATGTGCACTTAGGTGGTATGCATAAGGATATTTCTGCGTTTTTTGTTAAATCTATAGGGAAGGGTCAACTGCCCCACCGCCTGCCTCTCCTAGATTCTACGTGCCCTGGCAATGTGTATGCCTTTTTTTGTCGTTTTGCTTGAAAAACTTCAGCTGAGATTATACTATCTTTTGCGTACGTTGTTGTATCACATGGCATTAGTTTTATTTTTGCCATTTCTGTATTTTAGTTATATTCTTTTTTTATCCTATGTTGTATTTGTTCCCGCTTTACGTTCTCTTCTTCTTTTTTTTTGCTTTACAGTGGCGTGGTTGTTTTCCTGCATTTCCTGTTACCTTTGTATTCGGTGAAGCGATGGTTTGGTTGGTCGGTTGGGTGTTTGTGGTCTGGGGTGGCTATTGTCCTAGTTTTAGACGATCTATTTACGCTATCCGATTTTTATTTTTGAGTGTTATTTTCTTTTCACTTGTCTGCGTGGGATATATATCCTGCCCTGGCATACGTGGATACCGTCTATGTTGTGCCTGTAAGATATTATCCGGCCATCACTTTGGTTGATTCACCCTTTCAATGTACATGGGTACGTTTTTTTTTTTTTTCTTTTTTTTATTTTGTTTTTTTTTTTTCTCTCGACGTAGGTGGTTGGCGATTCTGTTTTTTTTCCAGGAGCGTTAACGGCAGGGGAGCGCCGGTTACGTCCCACTAGAAGGGGCGGGCGGCCTCACGGCCCGCGGAGGTCTGTGTCTCTTTTTTGCCGAGCCCGCGAGTGCGACTCGGGTCTCGCTGGGTCTATGTCGTATTAAAGATCTGTTTTTGTGGTCCTGGGTGCCTGCTGCGGTGTGGGCGCAGGTGTGCGGTTTGGGGCTTGCTTGCTGGCGCTATCTGCAGCGGAGTGCCGCTTTTTCTTTTTATATTTCTTTTTGTTAATTTTTTTTTTTTTTTTTTGTGCGAGTCTTCAGAATCTTTCTCCTCCTGCTTGTTGCTGGTATGCGCTTGCTTTGCATTCTTCATTCGCGTGGCCAATTGTTTTCCGTGGGTGGCATGTTCGTTTCTGTGTGGCATACAATAGTAAAAAATTATATTTAAGGCTTTTTCGAAGACTTGGGTGACATTTTGATTGCTCTTTTTTTTTTGATAACACAGCACTTAGCGGTTCGCGCAGGTAGCGTGCAGAACTTCTCCAATTATCTTGTTGGTAAGTGACCTATATATTCTTCTATGTCTCTCGATTAGTCCTGTGTCTGCGCTATATATGTCGTCCTGGATTTCCTATTCGTTCTTCTATTAGGTCATGGGTCATTGTTTTTTTTTTTTTTTTTTTTTTACTAATCTACATTTTTTCTTTCCTTACTCTCCATATGACGGGGCAGAGAGCTCTGGTGTGAGAAGGTTCACTTGATATCTGTATACGGCAGGTGAGATCGCGATGTCTGATCGTAATTTTTCTTATAGATCTGGATCTATAAGTGTGGTGATGGTCGATCGCTATGTGGTGAAAAGTAGTTTCTATCAAACGCGAAAGTTCGTCGATGTGATCGTATATGATACGGTCGTTTTTAAAATATCTGTCGTTTCTGCGATCAATTGCATCATCGCCACATTTTTTTTTTTTTTTATTTTTTTATTTTTTGTTTTTTTTGTTTTTTTTTTTTTTTTTTTTTTTTTTGTTTTTTTTTTTTTTTTTTTTTTTTTTTTTTTTTTTTTTTTTTTTTGTTTTTTTTCTTCTTTTTTTTTTTTTTTTTTTTTTTTTTTTTTTTTTTTTTTTTTTTTTTTTTTTGTTTCTTTTTTTTTTTTTCTTTGTTTTTTTCTTTTTTTTTTTTTTTTCTGGTCTTTGACTAATCAAGGCTGCCTCCATTTCATACCTTTACAGCAGCTGGGATCATTTTTTCCGCCTGTCCGATCTTGTGTGAAGGTATGTGTGGGAGATTATAGTGTATATTTTATTTTCCTTCCGGCGATTCTAAATAAACGTGGTAGTTCTTTTAGCTGCCGTTTATTAATTAATGTTCTCACTCTGGGTTATTCTGTCTGGCTCTACATTAAATTTTTATCTGTGTTAGCCCATGAAATTTTTCTCTATTCTGCTCAATTTCATAGCGTTTCTGTGGTAGAGTTTAGGTAATATATCTGTCTTAATCGTTTCGCTACTACCTTGTCATTGTGTATAGCTATTTGTTATAGGTATATATTTTGAATATTGTAGTGGTGATCTGTTTTCTTTTACTCGTTCGTATTTTTTCACAAATGGTTGTATGTGTACTATGTATTCTCTTTATGCTAATCTTAGGTTAGTCTATTTCTTATTATTGATTAGATTTTCTGCTGTCTGCTTTTATATTTTTTATTTTTTTTTCCATGGTCACCCGGCAATAACACGCTAATATCAATCTTGCCCTCCTCAACCCTCATTGTTTTCTTGTCACTTTATACACTTCTTCTATCCTGAACACACACCAGCTGTTAACGTGTCTCCCCTCATCCTCCCTTGCTGTCACAGCAGGCAAAAGCTGCACCGCAATTCACCACCCTTTGTGTTTTTATCTTAAGCCTTATAACCCAACCTAGCTCCAGCCCGACACACCTATGACCCGCAATATATATTCCACATCCATCCCTCCCCCCCCCCTGAACGCCAAATGACTCTCGACCTGCCGATTAACATCCTCACCACCTGCTCCCGAAGTTGATTTCCTCATGCACATCCATCCCCTCTCACCCAGTCCATTCTCACGTTTTCTTGGCCACAGTCCCTCAATCCCCGTCACACTACCGTACGACCACACTGTGTTTGCCAGAAAAATCTAAATACACGGTCGAAGCCACTACCAACTCCAAATACTCTCCTGCAAACACTTTGGTACCCTCACTCCCCGCTCATTTGTTAAACGCCCTTTCGCCTACTCGGCCCCCTCTTACACCGGCAATATCATTTCAGTAGCCTTTTAATTTCTTCCATATGGCAATACATTCATCTTTTACATACTGGCTATATCCCTGATTGACTACCTTTTCCACCCCCCCCTCTACTACCCACACAATAATATTCGTGCGCTCTTGGTGCTTCTTTCGGGCGCAGTTGAGGATACAACTGCGACCATTTAGCTCGCGGTGTTCCTCCTTCACCCTTTCCTAACAATAACTCCCCAGCGACGAGCAGAGCTATCGCCGCCCCGGCACGCTATCGGTCAGGGCGAGCCAGCGGCGGTCTGTCTTATGGACAGTGATAGCGGGAGGCGCCGAATACCGCCTCCGTCCCTTTCGTGGCCAAGTCAGTGCCGCGTCCCGATGGTAGGATTACCGGCCACTGCGAGCCGGATACCGTTTTGGACGTCCTCGTTCGAGTGCGAGGAGCTACGGAGGTCGGATACGGAGCGGAGTTAAGTCGATCTGGAAGGATACTCGTCCGAGGCGTGATACGCGCCGGATTTCTCGAGTCCGAGGACCGTTCATTCCACCTTCGGAGGCGATACGCCGGTCTGCCCGCCGGTAGTCCCGCTCTAGCGAGGTATACCTGTCGCCGAAGATCCTCTCCGCGCGAATACGGACGACGTATACTACCTACCTGAGGTCTACGGAGCGCGGCTACCTGCACCCGCTCGGTCTATTGGAGGGCCAATCGAACAGGTGCGGTCCAAAAAGTACAGACTCTACACGACGCGTACACTCGAAGCTGCACCGGACTCCACGAGTGCGTCACAGTGCCATACGCGCGCGACTAACTTCCTCCTACCCCACCCCCCTTCCTGCCTTCATTTTAACTACCCCCCCTCCCCTTTTCATGGAGCCGCTTCACCCCGCATCCGGACGCCGCGGACATACGCCCACCCGTCCGCGGCTTGGAGGCCCTAGGAGGCCATTACGGACGGACTGGCACGACCCTTGTCATGCGCCTCAGAGAAGGTAGGATACGCACCGGAGGCGAGTGACGTGCCAGGGCGTCGAACGGAGCCGCACTAGCCCGGTAGGCGGACCTAGCGCCACAAGATACGGTCCTTCGATCAGGTAGATAACACGGCAGGCGGGATAGCGGGTCGTACCCTAGGAGGAATCTCGGACGCGCCGCGCATATCCCCTTGCCAACCCCATGTTCGGTCCTTCCGGGTCTAGGGAAATAGGCAGACGCGTATCACGGAGTCGCGTTCGTCTAAGGCCCAGGCATACGATCCCGAGCCCGCGGATCAGCCCGCCGACCAGCTCGGTCTAAGGGCAGAACCAGAGCGCGCGTATACGCCTGGTTCGGTACTCCCGCAAGCAGAGTCCACAATTGGAGCAGAACAGTTTCTTTGTCGTCGCTTCCCATTAATCACTGCTCCGCCGTTAACACTGACACCATCACCAGCGACTCCTCTCTATGCACCGCGCACATGATATACCTGACTCACCATCTCCTCCACCTAACACTTAGTTCTACAACTTAAACTGTGTAGCCCCCCATTCACACGTAGTCCTAATCGTTCTTCATCCGTCACGCCGCGCCTTGTTCCCCTAAAGAACGCTAATTCCTCTGTTCATCCTAAACTGATTTTTGAACAAACTGTTGGGTTAATTTTCGTTTTCGGCCCTATTTCTAATTAAATTGCCATCGTCCTAAAACCAAATTCGTTGTCTCTAAAAAAACATCCCATTTCTACCTACCATTCTACTACGATTCTTGTCTTCAACTTGCCTCGTTTTCACACACTCCGCACCCCTAAACTCGACAACAGCCAGAAAACGGCAATCAAATCAGCTCACGATATGCACCCACCCTCCCTCTTCCTTCGCCCCTAAACGCATCTTACAGTATTCACACCGCCAACTCCTATTTATCGCCGAGTCAGACTTAATCACTCCCCCCCCCCCACCCACACAGCATACATACCGCACAATACCATCATGCACACCAGATCTTTTCCTCCATACCTGGAGGAAACACTTCGCACAACATCAGGTAACGAGAGCCCCCTCAAGTCCCTTGCGGTCTCAAGTTATCAAGCCGCCATCCCGTTCCACTAGTACCACCACATCAAATGATAAGCTATATTACTTATGCGCACTAATGACTCCCGTCCAATTCTTTTGACACCTTACCTCATAGCTCACTTCCCAGGTAAATCTTCCCAGACTCGTCACTTCTAGCAAAACATTATCCCCCCGCTCCTTTTCGACACTCTCCCAGCTTACAACATCTGTCACTCCACTATGCATTGGTTGTGTTCTGTTGGTCGCATGCAATCTACAATGACGCCTGAGATAGCACATTCGCACTCCCGCGCCGCCCTTCCACAGCGCCGTTCTGCTCTGGTCTTGGCTTCAGCTTCGGCGGTCTCGCATGACCCTTATCTACCCCGCGCTGCTCGTCACGTGGTTACCCGCATAACTCCCACCCAAATTCCGTAGGTCGCGCGCCTCTTTGCCCTCTGTAGACCGACGTTTTCGTGAAACATCCGCGTAGCTCTTCCTTATCCCCCAGTATGACCGACTCCGCGAGCGGCTTATCTACTTGAGCCCCCCACCGCCCTGCCCCCCCCCCACCTCGAGCCCCCTCTTCCCCCCCATAGCATTGCTTCGTTCAGTTTCATCGTCGTAAGTGCTACCTTGACGTGGCCCTTCCTGGTTTCGGCGTGAGTCCGTAACCAATAATTTTGTACTGCCTTGTCGTACTTGCACCCTCGTGCTACTCACGCACGAAGGCGCATCACAGGAACAATGACATCTAATCTCCACGACTTGCTTACTCTACTGCCCAGCTCTCCTCTCACTTCCAACCTCCAGCCCTCCCGCTTACACCCGTTCATACCTCGCATCTTGCCTGTCGCCGTGTCTACATAATTCATCTATTGCAACTACCTTCGCGTTGCAACCCACTTGTTCACACACTCTCGTCCTACACAGCGCCGCTACTCCTCGGCCCCCCGTCCGCTCTCTTCCCCCTCTCTGCCCTCCATTATACCTCGTCCTCCTCTCCTCTCTCAATATTTCTCTCGTGCTTCACGCCCGCTCCCCATCGCCTTCCCTCGCTCGCTCTCGCCTCAACTCTCTCGCCCGTCCCTGCGTCTTTCCATCCGTCTGTCTCCCTCCTCTTCTCTCTCTCCCTTCCTAGCTCCCATCTCTTCTCTCGCTGCTCCCTCTGGTTATCGTCCTCCACTTATCTATTCCTCTCTGACATCACTCTCCTAGACTGCCTCCGTCACACCACTCTTAGTTATCATCGTCACACCCACATGGAAAACCTTATCATACGCCTCACTCCCCACTCAAAATGACAACGCTAACCACTGCACCCGTAACGCCCGACCCCCCGCCTAACCGCCCCAACTACCACCTCCAGTTGCCGAGTTTTATATTGGAATGGAGATACGACATACGGACAGAACATAATAATCCCCATTTAAGTTCGGATTATTATCCGCCTGACCTCAGTTATGGCGACGTGACACGTACCTATATGTACGTTGTATTCCTCGTAAGCCGCGGCTCTCCTTCGTCATGCGCCGCCGTCTGCCGTCGGCCCCTGCCGCTCCGTTTAAGCCTGAATCTGGCCTGTACGCGGCAGTACGCTGCACTGCTCGCCTTCCTACGCACATCTCGTTGTAAACCCGTCGCTGCTTGCAGACCGACGTCACCCCCCCCCCTGCCGCCGGCCTCTATTCCCCGCGTCTGATTTCACTTAAACTCACCACCCCCCACACCCTTGGACCCCCCGCCCGCCCGCCCTGCCCCCGCGTCCGGCCTTACCTACCGGTCGCTCCCTGCGCCGCAGGACACGATCACGGCGCCCATTATTACTTCCCCGCGTCGACTAGCTGCGAAGTAACGGGCTAGCGCAACGCCTGTGTCACATACCAACAGCTGTCGTCCCCTCCCCTTTCACCCACTCCAACCTTTTCACCCCCTTCTGCGGGTGGCGCTCCAGCCGGCCCAGCGACGGACCACGACCCACCATTACTTCCTTAATGCCAACGTTTCATTCTCATAGTCTGTACACCAAAATTCAATTCCGGCACTCAATCCCAACGGCCAAAACAGTGCCCTCGACTGACACAACAACTTAGACCAGCGTACTATATCCAGGTATAATATCATGGTTACCATTTTAGCCCGTACTCCCCGAGTGACCGGACCACGAAACTACAAAGAACCGACACAACGCTACCAACCATCACTGCTTTCCCATCCCCCTGCAACATATAACTACCACTCCGTATCCTACGTATGCTATCTCCCTCCTATACATGCCCTACCCACCTAATCTGTCTAGCTCCTTCTACCTAAAGCCGCCCATTCATCACTAATCCCCACAACCCCTCCAGTCCACCACTGATCCCCCCCGGTATATATACTAGTTGGACTGGTCACCCCCCCGAGATGTAATACGGTCATAAACCTATCATAAAATAAAACAAAATACATGATACTACAACAATATACAATTAATGATGAATTTGATACATGTGCATCGGTTGCTACTCAGCCGTAGCTGGTCGAGATGCTCTGGATAGCCACGGCCCTCTACAGCAAAGTCGAAACACAGTGCCATGCTCATGCCCTGTTGCACAGTGTCTGCCCCAACATCACATCGCATCCCTCCTCTATACCCACCACGTCGTAGCCCCGTCCACATCCTTTTGCCCACGCTGCGCCACATGATCACACACCCTCCCCGACCCGCTTCCGACAAAGACGTCCCGTTCGAGGCAAACCCACCTTTGAGAGCCCCCATTCGACAGTCCCCGCAAATTGTGCACTTGTGTTCCCCGCGGCTTATTTACTTGTACATTTTCCCCAGTGGGTGGGGCGAACTGCGAATTCCCCACTTACTTACCCTGGCTTATATCATCTATAGTCGGAGTCGTCGCTCTTGGCCGCCAAATATCCCCACACAACTCCCCCTCAGCGCTCGCTTTAGCCTTAAAGCCAGTCTGACTTGAGCAGGCCCCAGCGTCTATGGCACTTGTTTGCCCCCCCCGTACTTCTCGCCTCTGGACATTGCGGTCACGTAGATATTGTAACTGTTATGGCGCATCACCCGACTTAAACACGCATGCTCAGTTGGGTCTCACCGACCTCCCGTGCTCTGTAAACCATTCAACGTCCTCGTCCTCTCCGTCCCCTAGTCCCATCCTGTTCAGACGCCCCGCCGCGGACCCTCTAACACCCCCTTTGCTCACCGTAGAAATCGGCCAATCTATGCATTGATTCGCCCCTCCCACCCTGCGAGTCCACCCCGTCCCTCCCGCCGCGCCTTCGCACTTCACTGCACCCCGTCCCGTCCCCCCCGACCCCCAGTCGGCGCTCGCGTGAGACAACCAGTGCCAAAACATTTAGCCGTTATGTTACACCACTCCTTCATATCACAACCATTAACAACGTTCCATGCGCTCTCATGTCCCGAGTCTCGGGATACTCACAACCCCGCTGTAACCTACCACCCCACAATTTTCCTCGCGCGGCCTCCCGGCCCTCCCGGCGTACATCAAGGTTCCCAACCTTTTCACTGAAGTGCCTCCTACCTTCCCGGTGCGCCGACATTCACAGTATCTACTCATCATCCTGCTGATCTCTCGCACTATTACGCCAACCACCTCAATTCCCTCCGCCGGCCCGCCTCCGGCCCCTGTGATAGATCCTCCGTGGTCCACTCTCTGTCCATGAATTTCTATTTCATTAAGCTGATACACCCAGCTATCCTGGCCAATACCTAGGTCCACACGGTTCCAGTTTTTCAATGACAACTATCCACCATGTATACCCTCATAATAGTCAACTCTACCTTCAACTATCCACCTGACCCAGCCGATCTGAGTTCTTATCTTCTTCCCGTCCCCCGCAGCCAACTTATCAAAAGACTACCTCGATTTAACCAACACCCTCGCCCACTCTCTTTTTATTTGTTGCAAATACTAAATTTTGGCTACTGTTCGGCGAATTAGCCTCCCGAGGAGAACATGACAGCGCACACATGCCAGGTCATACACCGCCACGCTTTACAAGAAATTACGCGCATTATTGCAACAAGATTAGGCGCTGAAGGGTAGCAATATTAATGAATATATTATATTTTCATTACATAGAATGATTCGTTTTCCTATGTTTTCTTGCGGCACGATTTGTTGCCTATTCTGTCTGCCCAAAATTTCAAAGAGGGCAGTTGGCCTGCTTGTCCGTTCCCCAGCAGGCTTTTCGACACCGATCTATGTGGTATGTGCTGCGCTCGCAGCATCCTCTCGCATGTTATTCTGGCTATCGATCCGGACCCGCTACCTAAGTGTGGCCCCTAGATTGCGCTTATCATGGAGGGAGCACGCCACGCGAAACCTCGCACTGACCCAGCCGTCACTTACAGCTATTGCTTGGCAAGTCGTGTTGCATGTGAAAGTCCATGCTGCCATTCGTTCATGCGTTTGGCGCCGTAACACCTTATCGCAGAAGCAGCAGGTGCATTCCTGACAAGCTGTGATGTCTATCCTTTGAATTACATTTCGCAGTTTATCGATACGCAACCATGGCCACGAAGTGTAGTTCCAACTGCACAATACCCGACTCTAATACCCACTTTTCGCACTACCTCTTTCCCCCACCCCCCGCTCTTCCACCCATCCCGCCCACCGTGCCCCCCCCCGCTCCCCCCGCCCCCGTTATCCTTCTTCCCTTCCCCCCCGCTTCCCCCAGTTGCTCTGTTCCGTGTTTCCTCCCCGGTTTCCCTGCCCTCCCCTTCTTCCGCCAACGCTCACAGCGTGCACTGACGGTTGTCCACATTCTACATTCACCATCCATCTGTTCCTCTGACCTAGCCCACCCTCCTTGCCCCCGACTTATGCCTCCTACCACCTGTCGACTTCTTCACACTCTTGTCTTGCCCCTGTACCTGCCTGCCAACCACCGCCTCACCACCCCGCGTTCCTCCGCCCCAACTGCTGCCCCAAACTTCCCATACTTCTCAGTCAACACCCTGCGGTTCAGCGCTGCTGATCATCCTCAAATAACCTGCTGCCTGTCTTGACACCTGCTACTCCATTTCCACGCCAACCATTTTCGACATACGCTGTACTGTGAACAAATCCCAAACACAACACAAACAGCCTACGCCCAAGCCGGTCACCGCCGCACGCATCCTGGCCTTGCCCCTCCGCACAGGTCCCGTACCGCCATCGAACCACCTTGACCACCGCCCCCTCCCTTCTCCGGCCCCCCACTCGCCCACCTTGCCCCCACCCTCTCCCTTCACCCTCCCCGCCCAATTCCGTTCCCCTACGGTCACAGTAACCAAGGTCCTCTGCCGCTCTCCTCTCGTCGTTCGTGAGATTCCCGCTGCACCCTCTCTCCCCGCCCATCTACCTTTGTTGGTCCGTTCACCCTTCCACGCTTGCCGCTCTCTCGTCTCATCCCAAATCATCGTTGCCGCGCCCCCCGCCCGCGCGCGTCCAGCTGCGCGCTGCCTTTCCCCCTCACAGCCGCTGTCGGCACTTTTTTCCCACCTTTCCAGCGCCCCCGCCCCAATTTGCTCCTCGCTCATCACCATGCCTAAAACCACGCGCCGCCCTAACGCCCGTTTCCCTCCCACGGAATTGTTGCTCATCCGCTCCCCCGCACCCCGCTCTCACTCTCTTTCCGGTTTCCCTTCCCGATCCAACACTCGCTTTCCCGTACCCCCCCTTCCCCTGCCTCCCTCACACCGCCCCTCTGTCTTTACCATTAAGCCCATCTTCGCCATCAACCAATACAATACCCGCGCGCCGCGCCAGCGGCATTCCCCGCTCGATGTTCATCATTTACCCGTCCTCGCAGCGCCACACCACACACACCCACACTACCGCTGCCCCCGCGCGACCGACACTCACCCACGCGCGCGTCCTATGCTCTGTCACGCCCCCCCTTCCCCTGCCGGTCGCCGCCACACCACAGGGCCCATCCCCGCCCGCGCCACCCGCGCGCTAACCACCTACACTACCCACCCCCGCTTCACCATCTCCCCCCCTTCTCCTTCCTTCCCTTTCGCCTCCCCACATACGTCTTCTAACATCGCCCGTCTCTGCCCCTCTCCTCCACCCCCGATGGACCTCCCCATCTCTTTCACTACGTCTCCCTTGTGCCACGACCCTCTTCTCCACTCTCCCGTTTTGCTTCCCAGAATTCCACCCGTTCCCTTCAACAACTCGACACTATCAATACCCTAAACTCCCTTCTTGCGCCCGTTTATCGCCTCACCATACTCATACTCTTCAATCGTGACCCACCCCCGATAAAAACCTTTTTCATCCAACAACATTGCTCCAAACCACATGCCACCACAGCCCAAGCACCGCAGCTAGTACATGTCCTCCCATCGCCCCCAGCTATCCAAAGACAAAATCATTTCCATTCTTTCGCGTTTTTCCATCCCCAATATTCATGTGTAGCTTCTGACCTCATCCGAAATTTTGCCCGCAATTAACCAATCGCACAATTAAAGCACACTTGTCACCATTATTCCCATGCCTACCCACTCCAACTTTATCGACAGACACACGATGAATCCAATAACCTACGGGACCGACTTGTTTGTCACTATTTACAAAGGATGAATCTTCTATCATCCTCACAACAGGACATCTAAGTGTAAAAAGAACATACATAATTACCATACTTAAAAGCGCAACCACACAAACATAAACATGTTTACCGCCGTAGCTGATTTCATTGTATTTCTCTACAGACAATTTGATCTGATAAAACTTGCAGGTGTGCTCAGCCTCTTATTGCGCTTAGCTTCTCAACACATTTAGAATGCTCGTCAACTCCTCAACCGCACACCCCGCCGCAGCAGCTGCTGCCCGACCATAGCACAACACACCACACACACACCATCATCCTACAAAATGGCTGCGGAAAGTCGGGGTAGCGGGTACCCAGACAATCGTCGATGTTACACATAGGTGCACCTTCATGCTCATCATTTTTCAACCGCCGCTTTGATAAACACGTTCCGCTTTTTTTTGCATTCCACACCCTGACTCAAGACCCATCTTCTAGTGTCTAGGAAGCGATCTAATAGACCAATCAATTGATATCACGCTTTTGTCCTATTGATTTCTCCCGCAGCACTTGCTTCAATCATTCAATACCATCAACCGTATATCGATAATAAGTCTTCGCCCTTCTGCTGAGCCGTTCATGCCACACTAGATTTTTCCCTGCCATCACTTTGTCTACATGCTTTTGTCTCTGAACTCCTTGTTCTCTACTACCATTACGCCGTAGAAGAAATTAATTTGAACTAAAAACCATTTTCAGAAGAGTATCATTAATTGTGCAGTTTGTAAGCCCTATTACACCCACTCCATCACCTCAATGATAGTTCTTTAACCCTATCACTTCCACCTGACTCATCATCTGTGACCATCCGACAGGATGTAAACAAATATTCCTTGGTTAGTCCCCCAGATTTCATCTTTCCCCGCTCAATTCCTTCTCTCATACCATCGTTCTCCCGCATACTGCAACGTCCCGACTATTGATAGGATGTTCCCTCACATCTTAACTCTCGTCATTGCGGGTCGCCCAACAACGCGAGAGAACAACGAGAGCGAAGTCGTATAACTTCCGTAACCGTATAAATTATATCTGTTAAAGTCCAAAGGAATCTATTAATCGACGATGAGAGAGACGCCAGATTAAAGTTGATACAAACTAGAACAGATGCAAACCTGCGGCTCGCAAAATAGTAAAAAAGCTTCCAAGTTTGCAATTAAGCCGCAAGACGAGAATTCTCATTATGGAATGACAGAAACAAGCAGTTTAAAGTTCAAAGAGATCTTTTGTAAAGTGCACACTGGCTGTATAACTTTACAATATATGCATGTCAATTTAGTTATTAGTTATGTATGCCCGTTTGTTCCTATTAGGAATCCAATGTGCGCGTTTCAGACGTTAGTCGAGGGATTTGTGCTATGCGCAGGCAAACGTATATACCTCTCTCTCTCTCTCGTTCGCTGTCGCTCTCTTCTCTCTCTCCTCTCTCGTCTTCTCCTCTATATAATAATAC
>NW_014577158.1:309968-315188 GCF_000485595.1 Priapulus caudatus
GAGAAAATTGACAAGACTCTACAATCATGACCCGAGTATAAAAAGGTCAGTACTTCTATTACCTGTTTCACAAACATAGCTGTCATGCCAGATGATAATATTTAAAGCTACGGTGACAATTTGTCCTATTATTTGATGCACAGTGAACTTAGAGGTATCAATAAGGCCATATTGTCTTCGTTTTGATTAAACTATACGGGAAAGCAAACTGCCCCCCACCTCCCCCTCCCTAGATTCTACGATGCCCTGCAGATGGCTGTACTGCCGCGTTTGCCTGAAAAATTCACCGTGCCACGTACACACTTCATACGGGCCGATCACACCGCCATTAGTATTGCACCGATTACGTTATACCCAGTGTAGCCCCTAACGGCTCCCACGCTACGCGCGCACTGCATTTCCGTTTAGCGGGAGCGATGGTGGTGGCGGACCGGGGGTGGCCGCCTGGGCGGGGGGCTATGCCAGTAGAGACTAGTACGACCACCGCCGATGAATGTACTCAAGTCCCTGCGTTGCGAAACCGATGCCCCAAACCGTGTATATCCCGCATTTGCCTGAAGAATCCCCATCACGTGGTTATCACCTCATACAGAGGGTTACGCCCGATAGTGTTTGCCACCGCCATTAGCTTTACCAGTGGTAGCCCTAACGTTCCCCACCTATAGAGGGCGGGCGTCTCACAGGCAGCGATTTCGCCTCCGCGATCCTGCGATTTTCTTCACGGCTGGCCGCTTGTCGATCGCAATAAATACCCAGGTTGCCGGGTCCGCGCGGCCACTCCCCGGCGCGCACCGTGGCCCGCCAGTCGCGCGTCGGCGTCCCCGCTGCGCTCTCACGCACGTATTGTCGCCTCGCTAATCCCATTCACGCCCGCTCGACCCGCTCGACTTCCTACGCGTTCAACCCGCCTGTTCTCATTCCTCTTGCCCGCATACAAATAAAAACATTAAGGCTTCTCGTAGCTTTGTTCGCGTTGAATGTGCATGCCCGCAACACATCACGTAACGCCGCGTCGTCACACGGTACTCTGCAGAATCTTCGCATCAAACTTTTAAGTGACCTATACTCCTTCAGTCTGCCGCAATTAGCCTGCGCCCTCCGCTAATAGCGCCGGATCCATCTCTCGTCTCTCATCTACTGCAGCCGCACCCGCGTCAACCAACCAACACACCCTCCACGGGAGGCAGCGGGGAGGAGCTTCTTTTTTCTTCTGCTTGTCGAGAAGGCACGGATACCGTAGACGGCCAGTGATTACCCGGCGACGACCTCCTAATTCTCACTTAGACCGTTCGACCACCACATGTTGTGCACGCCGACCCTACGCAGGCCGCTGGCGAAAACAACAAACGGCGAAAGAGCTCGGTCGAGCTTGCGAAGAAAACGTTAAAAAGCGGTGTCTGCGACAATCCACATCGCACACGACCAACAATTCTTCTCCACACCAACCATCGCGGTACCAACGCCTCCGATCGGAGCATAGCTGCCATGTTCGGTATAATTATACGGCGAAAAACGTTATATGCTTTCACCGGCTTTTAAATTATTCATGTTACGCGGCCACATCAAAGTTTTACTGGTAGCTGACAATTGTGCTCTTACCCGCAAGCATGACGCCTGTGGTAGAAGCGTAAAACTCGCACAGCGCACAAGGTTAAGGAAATTTGACAAAGCCCTACATTGTGTATTCATGACATGATATAATCCATGTCTTGTTCTCCAGATTTCGTGTATGGAAGAGGGGTATAATCATATACACTATGATTATTATTATTCAATATCATATTCACTAATGCGATTGCAAATGTGATGGAGATGCCCATGCCTTGTTGATAACCTGCATGATCATAAGCAATTGATATTTTGTTCATACCCATTTCGCGGTGTAACCTGCGTGTATATTAGTAACTCTCTCTCTAGCGTGTGTTCGATTTTGTCGGCAGCACAATGTGAAAGGTAAAAACTACGTGGTGGAATCGTTTCTATTCGTTCGGGTGATGTCGATGAAGTGTGAGATTTGGTACAAGATGCCAAAGAATGCAACCTCGCTGGATAGAGCGAAACTCAGTCTCAACATGTGCAAGAACTGCACACAGGTAAACCATGCCATTTCTTGTTGCCATGATAGGATTCTAATGTAATCGTTATGACATGATTATGGAGTATATTAAAAGTAACTTTATAAATGTAGATAACCCTAAAATAACCCTGTCATAATTAATATAACAAAATTAACCCTTTTACTTCTAAATCTAATAATGTGCAGTTTCTTTCTTGAAAACTGTAAAAACAACAATCCTTCGCAACTACTACATTAGGTATCCACCTAGGCAACTGCTCATCCATCAGTCCTGTTTAATTTATAAATCTAATAATAAGTATAATTGTTATAATAATAGCGAAAAACAACTGCAAAACTCATATTCAAAGACATTGACTGCCCCCCAACAGACTTTGACTGCCGCACGTACATTGCAGCTCTACTACTCCCCCAACGCGAAGCAGAAGAGGGGCGCCGGTCTAGCCGAGCCGCGGCGGGCGCGGGCGTGGACGAGCCGACCCCGGGATGACGTCGCGCGTCAGCTCGCGGTGAGATGCGACGCCCTCTTGCGGCAGCTGCGCGCTGAGCAGCTCAAGTTTGCGACGATCAGCAAGCTGCTAAACAGCGGCGGGCCAGAGGGCAGCACCGTAGTGTTCATCAACGACGACGGCGACGTCACCGAGACGATCGTGCTCGACGAGGGCGCCACCACAGAGAATTTTGACGGCGACGGTGGCGCCCTCGCTGACAGTGGTTAATTTTTCAGCTCGCAGATTAATTTTGTTAGACGCATGATGTTGTAACTATTTATTATGCCTCTGTCAACGGGTCCCAGCTCTTGAAGTTATATAGATAATGTCTGTTGATTCCATATAATTACATTTTCGATGTATAGAGGTTTAATAATGTCAAAATATTAGACGCCATGTTATAGCAGAAATGAGAAAATTGCCTATATTGCCTTTTGAAAGGCTTATTAGCTTTTGTGTTTTTCTATATTTTGTCCACTATATTGGAAATACGTGAATATTGCTTGCACGATACCATGTTTATGTTATGCCTACTTAGTAGCTGATGTTAGTGAGGGAATCTTTATATATGTGTGACTGATTCCATATTATCTTGCAGTTAATCGAAATGTTTGCATTGCAGGAGTTTTTAAAGTAAACTGTTTTACAAACCTGATCAGAATATATTTTCTTATTTCTCATTTGTATTATAATTTTTGAAAAAAAAATCTCCATATAGGTAACTCTTGCGTGTTTGGTTGACATGTTTTTTAAAGAGCGTGAGATTTAGTGACACATTTTATTTGTAAAACATCTACATGTGTTTCTTTTAATAAATATGAATAACTATTTGGAATAGCGTGGCCATCCACCAACAACATTATTAGGGAGCGGGAGCATTGGGCAGTGGTGTCGCATTGCTAGCGCTGTATCTACGGGGAGCTGGCGTTAGCTTGTGGTGGGTATAGATAGACATAATACCTAGCTACCTGACTATGAAACTAATCGGTGCAATACTAATGCATGTGATCCTCGTACTGAGATGTTACTAACTGATTTTTTAGGCAAACCCGGCATACACATTGCAGGGCACGTAGAATCTAGGAGGGAGGGGTGGGGGCAGTTGCGTCCCTATAGTTTAACAAAAACGAAGAAATATGCCTTATTGATACCCCTAAGTTTACTGTGATAAATAATAGGACAAATTGTTACTTTTGCTTAATATTATCCTGCATATACAGCTATTTCTTGGAAAGGTAAAAGAAGTACTTCCTTTTTATCACTCGGGTCATATTTTCAAGAATATTGTAAATTTTTCCTTTTAAGGAAATTTGACAAAGCCCTACATTGTGTATTCATGACATAATATCATCAAGAGCTAATAATACCTCTATAATACCTCTATAAGAGCTACAATAGGTATTATTAGCTCTTGATATCATGCATGTCTTGTTCTCCAGATTTCGTGTATGGAAGAGGGGTATAATCATATTCACTATGATTATTATTATTCAATATCATATTCACTAATGCGATTGCAAATGTGATGGAGATGCCCATGCCTTGTTGATAACCTGCATGATCATAAGCAATTGATATTTTGTTCATACCCATTTCGCAGTGTAACCGGCGTGGATTAGTAACTCTCTCTCTAGCGTGTGTTCGATTTCGTCGGCAGCACAATGTGAAAGGTAAAAACTACATGGTGGAAACGTTTCCATTCGTTCGGGTGATGTCGATGAAGTGTGAGATTTGGTACAAGATGCCAAAGAATGCAACCTCGCTGGATAGAGCGACACTCAGTCTCAACATGTGCAAGAACTGCACACAGGTAAACCATGCCATTTCTTGTTGCCATGATAGGATTCTAATGTAATAGTTATCACATGATTATGGAGTATATTAAAAGTAGCCTTATAAATGTAGATAACCCTAAAATAATTAATATAACAAAATTAACCCTTTCACTTAATCTAATAATGTGCAGTCTTAAACTGTAAAAACAACAATCCCTCGCAACTACTACATTAGGTATCCACCTAGGCAACTGAACATCCATCAGTCTGGTTATATTTATAAATGTGATAATAAGTTTAATTGCTATAATAATAGCAAAAAACAACTGCAAAACTCATATTCAAAGACATTGACTGCCTCCAACAGACTTTGACTGCCGCACGTACATTGCAGCTCTACCACTCCCCCAACGCGAAGCAGAAGAGGGGCGCCGGTCTAGCCGAGCCGCGGCGGGCGCGGGCGCGGACGAGCCGACCCCGGGACGACGTCTCGCTGACGCGCGACGAGCTCACGGTGAGATTCAGATACGACGCCCTCTTGCGGCAGCTGCGCGCCGAGCAGCTCAAGTTTGCGACGATCAGCAAGCTGCTGAACAGCGGCGGGCCAGAGGGCAGCACCGTAGTGTTTATCAACGACGACGGCGACGTCGCCGAGACGATCGTGCTCGACGAGGGCGCCACCGCAGAGAATTTTGACGGCGACGGTGGCGCCCTCGCTGACAGTGGCGCCCTCGCTGACTCATGCCCTCGTCAAATGAGAAACTTGCCTATATTGCCTTTTGAAAGGCTTATTAGCTTTTGTGTTTTTCTATATTTTGTCCACTATATTGGAAATACGTGAATATTGCTTGCACGATGCCATGTTTATGTTATGCCT
>NW_014577158.1:315213-318090 GCF_000485595.1 Priapulus caudatus
TCTTATTTCTCATTTGTATTATTATTTTTGAAAAAAAATCTCCATATAGGTAACTCTTGCGTGTTTGGTTGACATGTTTTTTGAAGAGCGTGAGATTTAGTAACACATTTTATTTGTAAAACATCTACATGTGTTTCTTTTAATAAATATGGAATAACTATTTGGAATAGCGTGACCATCCACCAACAACATTATTAGGGAGCTGGAGCATTGGGCAGTGGTGTCGCATTGCTAGCGCTGTATCTACGGGGAGCTGGCGTTAGCTTGTGGTGGGTATAGATAGACATAATACCTAGCTAACTGACTATGTTCTCAGTGCGTGAATACAGTGGCCTCGTAACTCGAAAATCTTCGGTGAACTTATTCTACACGCAGAGCTTTTCAGGTATTAGGCTAATATGCGAAACGTGCATTCATATTTGTGTGTGTGTGCGTGCGTGCGTGCGTGCGTGCGTGTGTGGTTGGTTATGTAAGTGATTTGTGAAAAAAAATTATTACATAACTTGATGCAATAAAAAAGCGTTAGTTTCAGTATTATTCGAATTGGTTATTATTGTTGGATTGCTTGGAGGTAAGGTGCTTGTATGGTTTCGTAGCGCTTCAATGTATGGGTTAACTCTCGTCTGATGGGGTTCCTATGGTGGGTGACCTTGCTGACCCTTACCGTGCCTGTGTGTCTGGCTGGCTCTAATCAATCAAAGAGCAACGTGCAGCAATCAAGATCTAAGGCTTATATATATATATATATAGAGAGAGAGAGAGAGAGAGAGAGAGAGAGAGAGAGAGCGAGCGAACGAGAGAGAGGAGAGGTATTACGTTTGCTGTATAGCAAATCCCTCGACTAACGTCTGAAACGCGCACATTTGGACCTAATAGGAACAAACGGCATACATAACCTAAAACTAAATGACCTGCATATATCTAAATTATACAGCATGTGCCACTTTCAAAAGATCTCTTTAACTTTAACTGCTTCGTTTCTGTCATTCCATAATGGAATTCTCGTCTTTGCTCTGGTTAATTGCAAACTTGAAGCTTTTTCTATTGCGAGCCGCAGTGTTGATCTGTCTATTTGATCAACTTTAATTTGTCTCTCTCCATCTTCGATATAGTTCCTTGGACTTACAAATTGTCACCTTAGCTTAATATTATCCTGCATACAGCTCTTTTTTGAAACGGTATATAAGAATTACTCCCTTTTTATTACTCGGGTCATATCTTCAAGAATCTTGTAAATCTTTCCGATTAAGGAAATTTGACAAAGCCCTACATTTTTAATTTATGACATGATATCATCATGATATCGTATGTCTTGTTCTCCAGATTCCGTGTATAGAAGAGGAGTATAACAATTAAGTTATTGTCATATTCACTAATGCGATTGCAAATGTGATGGAAATGCCCGTGCCTTGTTGATAACCTGCATGATCATAAGCATTTGATATTTTGTTCATACCCATTTCGCGGTGTAACCTGCGTGTATTAGTAACTCTCTCTCTCTAGCGTGTGTTCGATTTTGTCGGCAGCACAATGTGAAAGGTAAAAACAACATGGTGGAATTGTTTCCATTCGTTCGGGTGATATCGATGAAGTGTGAGATTTGGTACAAGATTCCAAAGAATGCAACCTCGCTGGATAGAGCGACACTCAGTCTCAACATGTGCAAGAACTGCACACAGGTAAACCATGCCATTTTTTGTTGCCATGATAGGATTCTAATGTAATAGTTATGACAGGATTATGGAGTATATTAAAAGTAGCCATATAAATGTAGATAACCCTAAAATAACCCTGTCATAATTAATATAACAAAATTAACCCTTTCACTTAATCTAATAATGTGCAGTTTCTTTCTTGAAAACTGTAAAAACAACAATCCCTCGCAACTACGAGATTAGGTATCCACCTAGGCAACTGCTCATCCATCAGTCCTGTTATATTTATAAATCTAATAATAAGTATAATTGTTATAATAATAGCGAAAAACAACTGCAAAACTCATATTCAAAGACATTGACTGACCCCAACAGACTTTGACTGCCGCACGTACATTGCAGCTCTACTACTCCCCCAACGCGAAGCAGAAGAGGGGCGCCGGTCTAGCCGAGCCGCGGCGTGCGCGGGTGCGGACGAGCCGACCCCGGGACGACGTCTCGGTCACGCGCAACGAGCTCACGGTGAGATGCGACGCCCTCTTGCGGCAGCTGCGCGCTGAGCAGCTCAAGTTTGCGACGATCAGCAAGCTGCTGAACAGCGGCGGGCTAGAGGGCAGCACCGTAGTGTTCTTCAACGACGACGGCGACGTCGCCGAGACGATCGTGCTCGACGAGGGCGCCACCGCAGAGAATTTTGACGGTGACGGTGGCGCCCTTGCTGAGAGTGGCGCCTTCGCTGACGGTGATGCCCTCGTCAATGGCGGAGCTCTCAGTGACGGTGGCGCCCTCGTCGATGATGGCATCATCGGTGGCACCCACGAGTTTTTGGAGGATGAGCGGAAGAACGAGGAGGAAGGAGCGATAGAGGAGCCCTGCTATAACGCCTACGACAACGAGGCTGTGGTAGGGGGGCGCCGGCGGCAAGGAAAAAGCGCAGGAGCATGTCGAGGGTAACAACAGGTATTTGGGCGTGGTCGTGAGTGACAACGGGGTTGTGCCATCTGTGGGGCAGGTGGCGACGCATGGTGAGGATGTAGACGTGCTGGGTCAACTCTGTGAAGAGGTCATCGGAAACGACGAGCAGGCAATGGATGTCCAACAGGAAGTCGAGTTTCAGAGTGCCGCCTAGTGGGAGTCGGCATAGGTCTTTTTGTACTTCGTTTTTTTTAAATTGTGCCATTTGAAGAATTCGATTTTGAAGAATAGATTATTGTATAGTTAT
>NW_014577158.1:318100-332802 GCF_000485595.1 Priapulus caudatus
CGCCGTATCCGCCTCCGTATCCTCCTAGACTACCGCCGTATCCGCCTCCGTATCCTCCTAGACTACCGCCGTATCCGCCTCCGTATCCTCCTAGACGACCGCCGCCTCCGCCTCCGTATCCACCATAGCTCTGACCGCTATAGTTAGATGCCGCAGCAAATGCTACACACTGCAACACAAGAGCCACAATATTATTGTGTGTAATGGTATCATTAACGATAAATAATATTGCACATATAAGAAATACTACTATGAATATTCCTCCGATTAAAACTTTATGCTATACATTTTCAGGATGAATATAATTTGACAAGTTGTTCCACGACTATTTTTAAACTAAATAAAACAAAGGCTATTGTCTTTACTCACAGCAAGGAGAATGAGAACCTTCATCTTTTCTTCTAGAAAATGTAAATGACAAAAATGATTAGGCGTTTTAGTTACATACATATAGCAACAGCAGTCTATCAATATTGATAGACTCCTGATAGCAATAGAATACATCGTACACATACACCATTTGTAAACGAACGGTGATCACCACTAAATATTCAAATATTTACCTTACAAATAGCTATCACACAATGACAAGAGTGCGATTAAGCAGTTTTACCTTCTACCACAGCGTATGCTTAGCAGTAGAGAAATTTCAGCTACCAGTGAAAACTTTATGTGCCGCGTAACCAGTGAATAATTTAAACCGTAAAGAATAAACGTTTTTCGCCGTATAATTATACTCAAACATACTTACACGATCGGAGGCGTTGTACCGCTGATGTGGTTGGAGAAGACTTGTTGGTCGGTGTGCGATGTGATGTCGCAGACGACGCTCTTTTAAACGGTTTCTTCCGTCACTCGACCGACTTTCGCCGTTTGTTGTTTTCACCCCCACCGTCGCCTCACCACATTTGTCACGTCTAATATGTTTACGTCGCTCGCGTAATCACCTGCCGTTACCGTATCCGTGCCTTCTCACACAGAGCTCTCTGCTCGTGGAGGTGTGTGAGTTGTTGACCTGCCTAATGAAGACGAAAGTGATCTATGGATCCGGCGCTATTAACCGGACCAGGCTAATCGAAGACAATGGTAACGATATAGGTCACTTAAAATTTGCGATTCCTATATAGTTAACCTATTTGGAGCCTCGCGATGCCAAATTTGTTGTCCTTCTTAACTTTAATGATAAATTGTCATGCGCACTGCATAAAAATCCCGCAGTGCTATTCCAATGCTATAAAAGTTTGTTTTTGGCGTCTTGATTGTATGTGTGTTAATTCAAAGTATGTCAATAGCAAATCATTTGCTCTTCAAGCGTTTGAGTCGTAGCAATATTGAGTATACGCGAGTGATACTGGAATAATTCCAGATATTTAAGGATTGCTGAAATAGTTTATCTATAGAACCTCCGCATGTTAATCATTTATATCTCGGATACAAATATGTGATCGTGGTCAAATATCAACATGCACATTTTTATAATAACAGAACGCTTATATATAACTGGCAGATCGGCGTTCTAAGTGAAACAATCGTTCGCCGGCGTGCGTGGTTGACGCTGTTTGTCGCGTACACATACGATTGTCACTGTGCCTAGCAACAAGCAGCCTAGATTCGCGACAAGCGGTATACAGCCCGCAGCAGTTCTCTTCTCTTTATCAATGACTTAGAACACCGATTGATCGTACGAACACGTTCATGAGGCGCTCGCGTCGTTACGATAGTGGGTTAATAGACAATTATATGATCGCCCTGTCGCGCACGCTGAACGTGGTGTAAGATGGTCGATGCAGCACAGAGTCGTGAGGTCGTCGGGCACAGATGATGATTTAACACCGCGCACGGGCCACGGTAGATGATTAACGTGAGGCTGTGCATCATGGCGACTGCGACGTCGGCGTCCGTATTAAGTAGTAGCAACGCGGGTCGATGCGGGTGGTGAGCTCCTAACCTAACCTAACCTAACCCCACCCAAACCCCATTGCTCAGAAAGTTGGCAGCGCGCTGAAGCGTTGGTACCGCGCCCAGCGGCTAATAAATGCACGCACGCACGCACGCACGCATGGACGCACGCCCACGCGTACGCAAGCACGTATGCACGAACCTACGCGCGTAGTTGGTACCGCGCCCAGCGGCTAATAAAATAAAAGACACATGCACGCACGCACGCACGCATGCACCCACGTACGCACGAAGTTACGCTCGCATGCACGCACATACGCTAAATGTTACGCACGCATGCACGCCACGTATGCTGGGCGAACATAGTGGTTATAAACGGATGTCAAAGCATCAAGATGAGATACTTTTAAGGTGGATAATTCTGAATACGCAGGAAGTATTTTCTATTTGCTGCCACCGCCATCGCCACCGCCTGTTCCACTCTCTACAAAAACTATGCCCTGACATTCTGGCAGTACCTATACCACACGCGTACCGACATTAATTATATGCTCATTACACCAATGCCCCGTTTTATTGACCTTCACAAATTAATAGCTGTGACAAGAGGAGGTGTCACAGTTTGTTTCATTAGTCCTCATTCCACACGTGTACGTTTTGCTAGGCGGACTAATGAACTAACACCAGACGTAGGAGACATTATATGACAGAGAAATTACATTATTATGACACGTACGACACTATCTAGGACACCATTTCGTCCTTTATTCATAGATTCCCTAACACTAAATATATAGATAACTTATAAACTATATATATACTATATATAAACTTGCTACTATAATATATGCTAATATACTATATATAAACTACTATATATAAACTTATAGATTCCCTAACACTAAATATGCCCGTAGACAGTGGCGTAGTTAAGCCATGCCCTGCCCCCCCCCCTGTTGATCCAAAAGTTTTAAAAAAAAAGTTCTACTAAAAAGAGAATCGCCGTAGTCAGAATGAAGGCTGTACATGTACTCAAAAGTGCCTCAAATACCATCTCCTGCGATCTACATTTTCAAAATTTTATGGGGGAGGTAACCCATATCCCCGCCTGTTTTTCACCCGCCTCCTTGGAATCCTGGATCCGCTACTGAACAGTTACAAATCTTGGGAGCAGAGAACAACGAACAAAAATATCGCCTTTTTGCACGGCGCCCAAAACAAAGATTGCAGAGCTGTAAGGTGGGGGAGCATAGGGTTTGGAGAGGGAGGCGGAGGAACCATTAAAATATTAAGTCATCCACTATTTTGCGCAGTTCGCTGTTTCTGCTTCCCCTGTTAAAAAATCCTGACTACGCCACTGCCCGTCTAGGCTTTTGATGCATTTCAGATAGAGAGTGTGTGTATGTTTGCTGGTCTGTATAATATATGCGTGCTGCTTTTCTCAAGAAATGCAACCTAAATGTGTAAAATACTCTATTTGTAACTTTTATACACTTTTTCGAATGTCATATGATGTATAAGGTGCGGGGTGAAAACAATGTGGACACTGAAATGAAAATAATGGGACCATGCTAATGAATTACACAATTAATAACAATTGCAACATTATGATACAGCCAACAGATAATCTTATAGTACTTTCATATTTCATTTAATTATTAAAATAGATACTAAAAGAACGTATATAGACCCACACAAATATAGCACATACATATACTGCATATATTGGCATATAGGTCAGTGCGACCATCAGTTGTAATATAACTACCTGGGCAATGTTCTCTGCTGCAATTTCAAAGGGTAATAACACGCACATGAGCTCTTTAATTTATACGCAATCAATCTGTATAGTTAATTGGTAGTTATCAGCGGCACTCTACCCTTCTCTGTCGTGCCTGCACGTACATGAATGCGAAATGTAGTTCAAGGATAGACATCACAGCTTTCATAATGACGCTGACACTCTAGAAAGTGTTACTGCGCAGCGCATAACAATCACATGGACTTGTCACCATTTGTCACGTGTCACACGACTGCAACAATGGCGGATGGCTATTTGGTTAGCTTCTGTTGATTAGGCTACTGGTCAGTCATGTAATTAGTGTGTTCGGGGGTACGGAACATGCCACTGTCTATCGTTTGCTTGTAACGTGTGCGTCTGTATTGTACAAATTTATCAGTATTGTATATTGAGTATAGTATCATGTATTTAGTTTATATTTTATGATAGGTTTTATGCGTATTACATCTGTTATTATATATATATACGCTTTATTTCATCCGCCTGTTTTCCGTTATTAGTAGGAATTATATTTTCGTTTACAGACTATGAGAATGAACGTGGCACTAGGAGTAATGGTGGTCGTGGCCGTCGCTGGCCTGGCGCACGGTGACGGCTATGTCACACAGGCTCCTAGCTACTTCACTACTCAGGTATATGGACCCGTATCGTCCGGCGCGTTGAGAGGATCAGGAAACCGCGCGGCGTCGCTGAGCTTCAACAGAGCAGGAACAGCTTCCGGTACTGCCTACAGCCAGGATCAGGCTACAGCCGACCAGACGGCAGCGAAGAACCGCGCTTACGAGTACAACTACAAGTACGTGTCACGTCTCCATCTTATACTGACTTTATTATCTGTTTTTTCTCCATTAATATAAACACGACGATTTTGGCGGTTACGCTACTGCGATGTTACGTTTCATTTAGTAATTATTATGAAAGGTGTTGTGGTGGAAGACTAACTAGTTACCAGTCAGAGTGACAGAGAAAGAGAAAGAGAGAGAGAGAGAGAGAGAGAGAGAAGAGAGAGAGAGAGACAGACACTGGTGGATCCAGCAGCTTGGAGGAAACGGCAGCCCTAAGGTGGATGACGGGCAACACTGGTGGATCCAGCAGGCTTGGAGGATACGGCAGCCTAGGTGGATACGGCAACACTGGTGGATCCAGCAGGCTTGGAGGATACGGCAACACTGGTGGATCCAGCAGGCTTGGAGGATACGGCAAACAACTGTGGATCGCAGCAGGCTTGGAGAATACGGCAGGCTAGGTTGATACGGCAACACTGGTGGATAAGCCCAGCAGGGCTTGGAGAATACGAGGCAGGTAGGTGGATACGGCAACACTGGTGAATCCAGCAGGCTTAGAGGATACGGCAGGCTTGGAGGATACGGTAGAAAAACGGACGGCAGGCTAGCGGCATACGGCAACACTGGTGGATCCAGCAGGCTTGGAGGATACGGCAGGCTAGGTGGATACGGCAACACTGGTGGATCCAGCAGGCTTGGAGGATACGGCAGGCTAGGTGGATACGGCAACACTGGTGGGCATCCAGCAGGCTTGGAGGATATCGGCCATGGCTGGGGGAAATACCGACTCATACGGCAGACATAGTTGATACGGCAACAACCTGGTGAAAAATACGGCAGGCTTGGTGGAAATACCGACTCAATAACCAGGCAACACTGGTGGATACAGGCAACACTGGTGGATCCGGCAGGCTTGGAGGATACAGCAACAACTGGTGGATCGGCAGGCTTGGTGGAGCGATAGGACGGCACGGCTTGGTGGAGTACGGCGGTGGAACCGCTGCGTCTAAAGAGGATACCGGCGTGGTTACGGCGGTGGATACCGTCGCACGTATGGCAGCACAGACTATGTGCGTTATGTTTAATAGCTAGTTGACAATAACGGCAAAAGCGTGCTTCACGTTTATTTATGTAGATTAGTTGTTAAAAAAAATTCGGTGTTAATTTAAGTAAATGTAATTAATGCACGTACGGCAAAAACAATTTGTGATGTTTTTAAAGATTTCTTTAAATGCTTGTTGTAATTAAATTTGTTCGGGAAAAAATCTCTCTTATCTCTGATTATTGTTAATACAACAACACACACGAATAATACAAATATCGAAAATATTTGAAAATAATACCCAATTTATTCCTAATTTAAATGAGTAGTAATAATGCTACATACAAACGTATATTGGATAAACAACTGTGTCATTAAAAAGGCCATCGAATTGCACACAAACGAATATCATACATTCTAGTAATCACAATAATATCAATACTTATTACCGGCAGATTGCATTTCAGTAAAACTCAATCAACATTGGTTTGCTGGTCGCAATCTAATGTTCCTAATAGTAGGCCTACACACAGCGCCGTTGTGGTTGCTGCGGTTGCTGCTGCTGTTGGTGGTTGTACTCGTAAGCGCGCTTCTTCGCTGCCGTCTGGTCGGCTGTAGCCTGATCCTGGCTGAGGCAGTAAAACCGCGGAAGCTGTTCGCTGCTGCTGTTGAAGCTCAGCGACGCCGGCGGGTTTCCTGATCCTCTCAAACGCGACGGACAATACGGGTCTCATATACTGATAGTGAAGTACTAGGAGCCTGTGTGAACATAAGGGCCGTCACCGTGCGCCAAGGCACGACGGCCCCGACCACATTACTCCTTAGGTGCCACGTTCCATTCTCATAAGTCTGTAACGAAAAATAATTCCTACTAATAAAGGGAAAAAAAGCGGATAGAAAATCAAGCGTATATATAGTATATAAAGAGATAGGTTTTATCGTATTACTCTGTCATTTATAACAGCATGTAATACGCATAAAACCTATCATAAAATTATAAACTAAATTACATGATACTATACCAATATACAATACTGACTAAATTTGTACAATACAGACGCACACGTTACAAGCATAACGATAGACCAGTGGCATGTTCCGCTACGCCCCGAACACAACCTAAGTTACACTGACTGACCAGTAGCCCTAATCACAGAAGCTAACCAAATAGCCATCCGCACATTGTTGCAGTCGTGTGAACGTGACAAATGTGACAAGTCCATGTTGATTGTTAATGCGACTGCGGCAGTTAACACTTTCAGAGTGTCAGCGTCATATGAAAGCTGTGATGTCTATCCTTCGAACTACATTTCGCATATCATTAGTACGTGGCAGGCACGACAGAGATAAAAAAAAGGGGGGGTAGAGTGGCCGCTGATAACTACCAATTTGAAACTATACAGATTGATTGCGTATAAAATAAAAGAGCGCATGTGCGTGTTATTATAGCCCTTTGAAATTGGCAGCAGAGAACATTGCCCAGGTAGTTATATTATCAACTGATTGGTCGCACTGACGCTATAGCCAATAAAATCATGTTATGTTAGTCTATATTTGTGTGGGTTCCATTATACGTCTTTTAGTATCTATTTTAACATTAATGGAAATGAAAGTACTATAAGATTATCTGTTGCTGTATCATAAAATGTTTGCAATGTTATTAATTGTGTAATTCATCTAGCATGGTCCCATTATTTTCCAATTTCAAGTGTCCACAATTGTTTTCACACAGCCAGTAAGCCCGCCACCTTATACATCATATGACATCCAAAGTGTATAAAAGTACAAATAGAGTATTTACACATTTAGGTTGCATTTCTGAAGAAAAGCAGCACGCATATATATACAGACCAGCAAACATAACACACACTCTCTATCTGAAATCATCAAAAGCCTAGACGGGCAGTGGCGTAGTGCAGGAATTTTAAACGAGGGAAGCAGAAACAGCGAACTGCGCAAATAGTGGATGACTTAATATTTTAATGGTTCCCCGCCCCCTCGTCCAAACCCTATGCTCCCGCACCTTACAGCTCTGGCAATCTTGTTTTGGGCGGCCGTGCAAAAAAGCGATATTTTTGTTCGTTGTTCTCATGCTCCAAGATTTGCTAACTGGTCAGTAGGCGGATCCAGATTCCAAGGAGGCGGGTGAAAACAGGCGGGGATATGGGTACCTCCCCATAAAATTTTGAAAATGTAAGATCGGGCAGGAGATGGATTGAGGGCAGTTTTGAGTACATGTACAGCCTTCATTCTGACTACGGCCGGAATTCTGCTTTTTAGTAGAAGCTTTTTTTTTTAAAAAACCTTTTGGATCAAACAGGGGGGGGGGCAGGGCATGGCTTAACTACGCCCACTGTCTACGGGCATATCTAGTGTTAGGGAAAATCTGATAAGTTTATATATATCAGTTTATATATAGTATATTAGCATATAATTATAGTAGCAAGTTATATATAGTATATATATAGTTTATAGTGATCTATATATTTAGTGTTAGGGAATCTAATGAAATAAAGGACGAAATCGTGTCCTAGATAGTGTCGTACGTGTCATAATAAGTAGATTTCTGCTGTCATATCAATGTCTCCTACGTCTGGGTGTAGTTCCATTAGTCAGCCTAGCAAAACCCGTACACGTGTGAATGAGGACTAATGAAACAAAACTGTGACACCTCCTCTTTGTCACGCTTATTAATTTGTGACAGGTCAATAAAACGGGGCATTGGTGTAATGAGGCATAATAATTAATGTCGGTAACGCGTGTGGTATAGGTAGCTGCCAGAAGTCAGGGCATAGTTTTTGTAGAGAGTGAACGGCGGTGGCGATGGCGTGGCAGCAAAATAGAAATACTCCTGCGTATTTCAGAATTATCCAACCTTAAAAGTATCTCAATCTTGATTGCTTTGACATCCCGTTTATAAACCACTAGTTCGCCAGCATACGTCGTGCCAGCGTGCGTAACATTTAGCGTAATGTGCGTGGCATCGAGCGTAACTTCGTGGCGTACGTGGAGTGCATGCGTGCGTGGCGTGCGTGCATGTGTCTTTTATTTTATTAGCCGCTGGCGAGCGCTACAACTACCGCGTAAGGTTCGTGCATACTGCTTGCGTACGCGTGGGCCTGCGTCCATGCGTGCGTGCGTCGTGCGTGCATTTATTAGCCGCTGGGCGCGGTACCGACGCTTCGCGCGCTGGCCAACTTTCTGAGCAATGGGTTTGGGTGGGGTTAGGTTAGGTTTAGGTTAAGGAGCTCACCACCCCGCATCGACCCGCGTTGCTAACTACTTAATACGGACGCCGACGTCGCAAGTCGCCATGATGCACAGCCTCACGTTAAATCATCTACCGCGGCCCGTGCGCGGTGTTAAATCATCATCTGTGCCCGACACCTACCGAACTCTGTGCTGCAACTCGACCATCTTACACCACGTTCAGCGTGCGCGACAGGGCGATCATATAATTTTCTTATTTAACCCATCTATCGTAACGAACGACGACGCGCAACATCAATAGAACGTGTTCGGTCGTACGAATCAATCGTGTTCTAAGTCCATTGATAAAGAGAGAAGAACTGTGCTGCTGTATAACCGCTTGTCGCGAAATTCTAGGCGATGACCTTGTTGCTCTTTAAGGATCACCAGTGAAACAATTATCGGAATTCCAACGAAATTATATGAATGCTACACGCATGTTTATAAATAACAGAAGTCCCTCGGACTTAATCAAAATCAATAACCGTCAACTGCAGATCACAGCACATGGCACGGCGATACGATATTGTTTCACTGAACAGAACGTTATATATAACTAGAAGTGGCGAGATCAGCCGATCATGCTATTATATGAGAATACAAAGGTCGTTCTGCGCTACGCAGAGAGACAGTGAGTGTGATCGGCATGTTGACTGAGTTGCGCCCGGATACACATGACGATTCAACTGTCACAGATCACCATATATATCCACGAGATAAATCAGACTAAACATTGCGGACCGGTTCCTAATAGATAAACTAATTCAGCAAATCCTTAAATATCCGGAACTATCATCTCAGTATCACTTACCGCGTATACTCATATTGCTACAGACGTCACAACTGCAATTGAACGGATCCGCGAAATCAGACCGATTTGGAGCTATGCGTGCACCCGTCGTTAAATAGGGTCGTGGTTGATATAATATAGGAACACACAATAAACAATCAAGACAGCCAAAAACAAACTTTTAGGTAGCATGGGACATAGCACTGCGGGACTTATCTTATGCAGTGAGAGCGCATAGATGCCAATGGTTAATATCATCTAAGGATGTTAAGACAACGGCAGACAAAGTGGTGGCACATCGACGAAGGCTACACAATTGAGGATTAACATATATGACATCCGCAGGACTTTCACACAGTGAGCGCGTACCAAAACGCGGGTTAAGGCCGGAATAACGTGGAGGCTGATTGAACTTTTCGAAAGGCACCGCGACGTGGTTCTTCGTGCCGGGTCTTATAGGTCAAGCCGACACATAGTAGAGATCACTTTACGTCTTGCATTAGGCCAGGTCAACAGACGTCAACACATTCCTCCACGAGTCAGAGAGCTACTGTGTGAGAAGGACCAACGGACTACGGTAAGCCGGTCATGGATGAGATCTCACGTGAACGAGCCCGACGCTAACCAAACATAATACTCCCGAACGTGAACAAAAATGAATGAGCGACGGTGAGCGGGTGCCCGAAAACGAGACAAACGGAAGACGTCGTTCGTCTGAAGTGACGGAAGAGACATCACGCCAATAGCACGCCCACCACGCGAGTCTTTTAGAAAACACCACGCGAACCGCGTACTCGAACACGACGCAATGGCACGAAAACACGCGCGTAAGGTTTGGTTACGGCGCCAGCGGCTAATAAAAATATCAAAGACACCACTATCCACGCATGCGCCAAACCAACCCCACGACACCAACCGTAAACCACGAAAAGGTCTTACGCCTCGCATTCAACGCACAACGCTAACAACGTTCATCAATCAGCGGGTACCGACCGACAAGGCCCAATCCCGAGCGAATCGGTAAGTTATAAGTGTCTGAGGAGGTCAG
The DNA here is from genome assembly GCF_000485595.1 of Priapulus caudatus. NCBI lineage: Eukaryota > Metazoa > Priapulida > Priapulimorpha > Priapulimorphida > Priapulidae > Priapulus > Priapulus caudatus. Next base: position 328,715 of record NW_014577158.1, read on the forward strand.
TAACAAATAGGGAACGGATCAAAAGCTATCAAAAAAGAATTATCAGCGGCGAAAAACGTTAATCTTGAGCGGTTGTGAAATATTAATCACTGTTACGCGCAACATAAAGTTTCTAACTTCGGTAGGCTGAGAATTCTCTACTGCTAGCCAATACACCTTGTGGATAGAAGTTAAAACAAAGTCTTTAATTCGCTATCACTCTTGTCCATTTGTACGTGATACGCGTATTTGTAATGGAGAATATTTGCAATATAAATTACGTGGCTGCTCACCAAGTTCGTGGCTTATGAAGGTAAATGGCCTCGATCTACCTCGTGACCAAAACTAGTGCCCATTGGACTAAATTTCTTACCTTGCTGCAATAATCCAGCGACTCTATTCACATCCTTCGCATAGACGCACTGCCTCGATTTTAAATGGCTATAAATGTTATTAACCTACGCCCTTATCATTTGTCATTTACATTTATCTAGGAAAAAGATGAACGGTTTCTCATTACTCACCTTTTGCTGTATGACAGTAAAGACATTGAGCCTTTGTTTATATTAGTTGATAATCATAGCGCACGTGGACATACTTGTCAATTATAATCCATCATGAAATCTATGCATCCCAAGCATTGTAATAGAGAGAGCATATTCCACTACCACTTCTTTATTGTGCACATAACTATTATAATCAGACTCAATCAAACACCATTACACACAAATACATCATTGTGCGACCATTGGTGTGCCGCCAAGAGTGCTGTCACGCATTGCTTGAGCGCACAATCTACAATCCACTAGACGGTACAGAGAGCCGGAATATGTTAATGAGACAAAAATTAAATTCATAACGGAAGGCGTAAGAAAGACCGGCGTCACCGTAAGTCGATTCTAATGAGAGGGCCTAATAACTACGTAAGAGTAAGAGCAGTCCGTATAATTTACTCAACGAGTCGCGGAGGCCACCACTAGTACCGCACCAATAGGGCTTAGGCATACGGAGGCGGAGGCGGCGGTCGTCGGAGGAGGATAACGGAGCGCGGAATACGGCTGTAGTCCACCTCCTACCGAGGACCACATGCGCACACACTGTATTCGCCTCCGACCGGGAACCTACCCGCGGCCTAACTAAGCTCCACTATGGGATAGATAACGGAGGCCGAAAAGATTTCACTGCGCAGCCTCGACTCGCGTCAGGTAAGGCATTACCACGGAAGAGCGGATACGGCGGTACATTCCACGCGCAGCCGATATCGGAGGGATATCGGCAGCTCAGTCTAGGAGGATACGAGAGCGATACCTGAGTCGCTGAGCCTAGGAGAATCGAGCCGGACTATCGGCACGGCTTCACCGTCTACGCATGGACTCACGGGCAGGCGTCCACGCCGCAGGGGTCGGTAATCGGCACGCCGAATAGGAGCGCCGATCACCCGACGGTCACCCTCGCAGAGGCACATAAGAACGCCGGACATACACGCCGGTATCGTCCTATAACAGGCACGGGATACGGGGCGGATCCACGGGCGGTCGTCCCTAGAGCAGGACTACGGCAAGCCGCGGGCATACCCGGGCGGTATGGTCTCCCCCCGGTAGGAGTACGAGGCGCATCAATGGCAGGGTCTCGGACGAATAGGAGCGGATATACGGCGAGGAGTGGCTCACCGCACAGGAGGTAACCGGCGCGGATACGGCAGGGTCGTCCGGCCAGGAACTAGGCCGGCGGATACGGTGGTCGTCTAGGAGGAATACCGCAGCGATAGCGCAAGTGGTCATAGGCGGAAACGAGGCGGATACGGGTGGTGGCTATCCGCAATTATCCAGCTAATCGAACTTTCGTTAATCAAAAGCTCCAACTGACACACTAAACAGGTTCCATTGGCAATCGAAACTAAATTACCAGACCTAAAATTAATTAACTTAACTGGCTTAAATAAAGAGTTAATCGTCATCATTGAGGCTTAAAGTGTACTTTGTTGTTAACGATTGAACAAACTTCGCTTATATTGCGACTCAATTATATTGTATGTAGAATAAATCGTTGGTTCTGATACCATTCTAACTCCTTAATCAAATTCTTTCCATCGACGCCAATGATTCAATCACACGTAAACCAAGCAGAAACACGCACACATGCAAGAATTGCAAATTATAAGATTAATATTCACAAAATTCTATTCACTCGTGATCTATACCAACAACACATACAACCGATTAATATGGATGAAATTGTCAGAGCGTAAGCAAATGTGTATTTATACTAAGGACCACGTATTATTACAAATGAATAAATTAGTATACAATGACTACCGGCATCACTAATATATCGATACCCGGTGTCACAACAAATATACCTTTCAGTTAAAAACTCAATCCTCTACACATTGTTGCCTGGTTAGACAATCTGAATAGATAATCTATAGCGCAACAGCACATGCGCGTTGTGAGTTGCTGCGGCCTTGCTGCGTTTGACTGCTGCTTGAGCTGGTTTCCAATACACCACCATCACTGGCTGTGGCGCCCATGTGGGTGATATGTGCCACGACGTTTGGTCCGTAGGCTCTCACCCGAGTGGATGACATCGGACGTTATCACTGAGGACCACAATTGATGTCTTCATTATCTGTCAGTAGTTGACGAGTTGTATAATTGCCTGCGCCAGTATATTAGTATCGCTGCCCTGACACACACGCGAAGGTAATGAGTAAGTTTAGATATAATATAGTCGGATATTATGGTTTGTCCATTACCCGTAATTCGTCTTGTACGAGTCCTACTCCAAAATACATCTTAAAATATACATTATAAATATCGCTTACTTCACTTACCCTCTCTACTCTCAAAATACATCTAATCGATTCATTACTCACACAATCTCTCTCCCAATTCCACACTCTTCTATCCCTCCTCTCCTCACTCTTACTTACTCTCCATCTCATCTCATTTCTCTTTCATCTGATCAACTCTGAGTGGTAACTAAGTTGAGTCCTTCCACGGCACAACACCTTTCATAACTTAATTACTAAATGAAACGTACATTTGCGAGGCAGTAGTCGTCACCGGCCAAAAATCGTCCACGTGTTTCAATTAATCGCTGAGTAATAAAACAGTACAAGAAAGTCAGTATACAGATCCGGAGACGTGACACCGTACTTGTATATGTTAGTACTCATGATAAGGTCGCGGTCTATCCGCTGCCGAGTACTGGTCGCTGAAACTATATTCTCTTCTGGGGGTTATGTACAAGGTACACTGCCGAGGATGAGAATGCGTAAGCTGTCCTAAACTTAGGAGTGCTAACTGGGTGGTTGCAAGTGCGCCGTACACGCGAGGCGCGCCTAGCGTGACGGCTTGCCCCGCAGCGATGTCCTGATCCGCTCATACGCAGCCGGACGATACGGGCCATAATACCTGAGTAGTGAAGTAGCTAGGAGCCTGCTGTTGACATAGCCGTCACCCGGTGCGCCAGGCCAGCGGACGGCCACGGACCACGCATTACTCCTTGCCACGTTCATTCTCATATAGTCCTGTAAACGAAATTAATCCTACGATACGGAAAACCATGGCGGATGAAATAAAGCGTATATATAGTATAATATAATAATATATATATATATAATATATATAATATAATATATTGTAGATAGATTAAACACACGACATCGACTTTTTGCTGTTACTCAAGAGTTTCGACGCTTTGCGCGATCATCAGACAACCTTTAATGAATAATATTCATTAAAGTTGTTCTGATGATCGCGCAGGGCGTGAACTCTGAGTACACACAAAAAGTGATGTCTTGTGTTAATCTATCTATACAATATATTACGCTCTGGCAATTAAATGCATGAGACTCTACAGGCAGTGTAGACCCAAAGCAATACAGATGTATATATATATATATATATATATATCGTACGCAGAATAAAAAAACGACACACGTAAAATATGTCCATCTGCATATAATATAATATATAATATATATATAGTATATATATATATATAGTAGTAACAGATGTAATACGCATAAAACCTGTATTAATACGCATCTAAATACATGATACTACACAATATACAATTAATGATGCATTTGATACAGTACATGG
>NW_014577158.1:332827-336185 GCF_000485595.1 Priapulus caudatus
ACCATAGGTGGCGCCTGTGTTGTAGCCGACGTTGGGTCCGTTAGGTCTCACCAGTGTAGACTGGAACGTTATCACTGAGGCCCCAATGATGTCTTCATTTACTGTCGTAGTTGTAGAGGTCTATTGGCTGCGCCATAATTGTATCGCTGCCCTTGCCACTCGCCGGCGAAGAAAAGGAAATAATATCAGATCTTGGTTTTCTACAGCGTTATCCCCAACGCCTGCCGTATCCACCATTATTGCCGTATCCTCCAAGCCTGCCGGATCCACCAATGTTGCTGTATCCACCAGTGTTGCCGTATCCATCAGTGTTGCCGTATCCACCTATGTTGCCGTATGAGTCGGTATTTCCCCCAAGCCTGCCGTATCCTCCAAGCCTGCCGTATCCACCATTATTGCCGTATCTTCCAAGCCTGTCGTATCCACCAGTGTTGCTGTATCCACCAGTGTTGCCGTATCCACCAATGTTGTCGTATGAGCCGATATTTCCACCAAGCCTGCCGTATCCTCCATATCCACTTCCATATCCTCCCAGAGCACTGTTTCTGGAAAGTCCACTGAGCCGTCCGGATGCTCCGTAGCCAGAGCCGCCGTAACCGCCTCCGTAACTGCCGAGTCCACTTCCGTAACTTCCGATTCCACTTCCATAACTGCCGAGTCCACCTCCGTAACTTCCGTGTCTACCTCTGTAACTTCCTATTTCACTTCCGTAAGTGCCGAGTCCACCTCCGTAACTTCCTAGTCTGCCTCCGTAACTTCTGTATCCGCCGCCATATCCTGCACGGCCACCATAGCCACTGCCGTATCCAGCGCCAGTCCCACCGGCATAGTTAGATGCCGCAGTAAATGCTACACACTGCAACACCAGAACCAAAATATTATTGTGTTGACACGTAAAAACATGCCACAAATTTAAACTAAATGACGCATGTTATAATTATTAAGCAACGAAAAGCACTCGTGCGCAAAAGAATTTTACAAGTGTGCCGATTCTATTATCGTCGCAGTAAAGAAATAGTTGAGTCAGTGCAAACGTAGTCTTGGTTCATAATCACTCAGTTAATATATATTTTGTTATTATTACTTTTCATTATTATATAGTACAACCCAAAACGAAATAAATGCCACTAATACTGAAATTGTAACAAATTTGAAATAAAAATGAATTTAAAATAAAAATGCAAATAAGCTTAAAATGAAAATGAGAATAAAAATTAATTTGAAATGAAAATCCTAAAACTAAAACTAAAACTAAAAAATTAAAAAAATTAAAAAACTGGAGATGAAAATAAATTAAAAATAAATAACAACCAAGGTAACAATCCATAGCCATCTCGGCCACCATACTGCAGACTCTTACCGCCAAGAGAATTAAGATCTTCATCCTCCTTCTGAAACACGAAGATACGCAATTAATAACAGTTATTCATAAAATGCACTCAACTATATAATACATTGTATACAGATATTTTTTCTGACAATATTTTGCCACTAAACCTTTGAGAATAAAGTAAGAATAATAACTATTATCGATTAACGTTAACATTAACTGTTACAGAAAAACTGGCAAATAAAGGATATCGAGTATCATGATATCCCCACACTAATAAATAGGGTATTTGAACCTTATACTGTAACGTGCTTAGCAGCAGATGAAATATGAATGTTCATATACAGTATCATTACATGCGTAATTATATAGATCGGATAGCGATTGAATCGTAATATGTAAAGAGTTACAGAAGGCGCTTCCAGTACCCGAAGCTCACGCATGATTAAATGCAGCATAGTTAGTAGAAGGAGTCTCCCTCTACTAACTATGATGCATATATATGAACGTATATAAACACTTGCAATCTAGAATTCAGTGAATACTAATCTCTCTCTCTCTCTCTCTCTCTCTCTCTCTATATATATATATCTATATATATATATGTGTGTGTGTGTGTGTGTGTGTGTGTGTGTGTGTGTGTGTGTGTGTGTGTGTGTGTGTGTGTGTGTGTGTGTGTGTATATATAGTATAGTATAAACTTACTCGGTCTGTGACGTTGGAGGCTGGCGTGGTAATAGTGAAGACGTTATATCCGTCTGTAGAAATTGGTCGCTGCGCAATGTCCTCGAAGGTAGCCTGCTTTTTAAAGAGTTTCGTTGTTACATGACCAACTTTCTGTTGTTTACTATTTACTCCGGCAATTGTTTTAACCGCGTTTGACACATATTTTTAAGACAAGCTCAATCCATCTCTACTCGCCAAATTAAAGCTGACTACGACCCTGGATGCACAGTCGCCGTCGCTTTGTTATTTTGGCTCGCCTAATGGAGATTGATTGTTTGCACGATCAACGCGAATAGACCTGGTTATTCGCGGTATAAGGAAAGAGAATACCCGAATACGTAGGTCTGTGTATTTTATTGTGGCTCCGGATTTGTTAGTCTTCCGCCAAATTAGTAAAGAATCGTGCTAGATGCAATGCCCGTGTATTCACAGTACAACAATATTAGCTTTAATGTTCACCTAAAGCAAGAGATTCACGTGCGAAATCGGCGAGTGGTAGCAATAATGAATATAGATGTAGGCCTACATATACGATATTTTTCACTTCTTATCATTTCTGAAATCGTTTACATATCGAAATTTGATACCAATATATGCTTATAATATATCCACATATTGCTTTAACAATTAAATGTACATATAAAGATACACGAAAACAACATTCTGATTGTGTTACAGATATGTGGTCTGTTATGCACTATATTATACGTACATAGAAAGTGCGCCTAGCAACATGCAACCTAGATTGAGGACAACTCTTTTATCGAATCACCTGCATTATAATTTATTGTTGCTATTGTTCCTAGTATACTTACTGGTAGCTGTATAGCTGTATAGCTGCATGGTAGCTGTATACTGTTACCTGTATAGCTTACTGGTCGTGTCTCATGCAGTTTCTTCCACTTCTACTTGATTGTGGCTCAGTTATTTGCGGCGTCTTTGTTGGTAGCGTTAGTATAGGGTGGCGAACGCATTAATTATTTCTCACTATATATATATGAGGGAAGCTCTCGCTCTTACTCTCGGTTCTCTCTCTTTCTATCTCGCGTGCGCATTCTCTCTCTCTCTCTCTCTCTCTCTCTCTCTCTCTCTCTCTCGTGCTCTCCCTCTCTATCTCTTACACTCTCCGCAACTCTCCATACCCTCAAAAATGTTCTCTCCGTGCATTTTACGGACACCAATCATGTAGACAGATATAGCGATCTAGATTCAGAGATGCGGAAAACGAGATAACTGAGAGATTTTTCGACTCGACACACGTGCGCCATATGTCCCTGTTTGTTCATGCTGTGTGTGATCCCT
>NW_014577158.1:336195-354891 GCF_000485595.1 Priapulus caudatus
ACACACACACACACACACACACACACACACACACACACACACACACACACACACACACACACTCATATATATATATATATATATATATTACGCACGCGCGCGCCCACCGCGCACGTGCAAGAACAGACGCAGGCACGCGCGCACGCGGTCATGAAAACGGACGTTTGGATAGTATAGATAGATGGTTATTTTATTAACATAACGAATTTAAAGTAAAGAGTATATTAACATATTATGTCTATACCAATGATTCACTTTAATAATTATAATGTGCCCAATCTCCCCTACTTCCGCTAAATTAATACGGTATTATAATAATGTAAGATATGTGTTTAGTATATCCAGTATTTGCCAGATGAAAGATTATTTAGTAGAAATCATACAGTTGAAGTAGAGATCGAGCACACGTGTAAAACAGGTTTGCTACAAAAAATATTTTCCCCGCGATGTTTAATTTAAAAAATCATAAAGCGCCCAATGTTGCCGAATTTCCCTGTCCTGTAGGATAGAGCAATATGTGTGCACCCCTCCTTCGGCTCTTCCTCCTCTGCCCGTCCTTCTCGTCTATTCCTATACTTTCCTTCACTCTTACACGGAGTGTACGAGTTAAAAGTGTAGTGACGTCACATAGCAAGTGACTGAACGCGGTACCGCTATACAGGACCGGTAACCGGTAACCGGTTGAACGGAACTCTAAACGGAACCATCACACACGCTCAGCGTGACTGCGTGAAGCGAAAGGAATGAACCTCGTGAAATAACTCGTTATCACTGATAAGTGAATATTCGGAAAGTTCGTTGTTTCAGGCAGCGTAAGGAAACGTTGTTGTTGTTGCTATTATTGAACTTGTCCCTGTAATTGCTGCAGTTGTTACTTATAGTTCCAGATCATATGATGATTGGCATTGAAAAGGCTTTAGGCCTATGACTAAATTGTCGACCCAAGGGCCCACAGGCACTTGAAGCATATCAACTGTAAGCGCACGGCGCCGCCATTGCGCGTACACTAATACATAGATATATGAGTTATCTATGTATCTCTTATATCTATGTATTAGTGTACGCGCAATGGCGGCGCCGTGCGCTTACAGTTGATATGCTTCAAGTGCCTGTGCAAGGGCCCATTGGTTTTACGCTGTGGCTATCCCGGCAGCCGGGCACGGTCTTCGATTTCCTAAATGCCCGGCAGTTCCTAACCCTAACCCTAACCCTAACTCTGACCCTAATCCTGACCCTAATTCTAACCCTAACCCTAATCCTGACCCTAACCCTAACCCTAACCCTTGTTTACTTGAGGTAACGCTAAAAATTAAAAACTGCCGGGCATTTAGGAAATCGAAGACCGTGCCCGGCAGCCGTCAGATATATGCCGGCTGCCGGGCATATAGCCACTCTGTTGGTTTTATTGGTACCCATGTGTCTGCTACCAAGTGTCTGATAACCTTTTGACCCTCAAGAGGAGGGTTAAACATGGATTTGTTGACTGTTAACAAAGGAATGAACTGCTTTCGCTATTAGAGCCCCCCTCCACCCGCCCTACGCTCGCGCTCGACGCATATCCATGATAACATGTTAATATAGCGAAGTCATTAAAGTCACACAGCTGTATCTTTATTACTGTACTACCAGTAGGTAGGCCTAAGTACACCCTATAGCAAAACCTATCATAGATTTTATATCTGTATTAGTAGTATCCTAGATATATGCTATGAGCGCGAACGCGGTGGCAGGAGGGCGCACTGGATTCGATTGCCAGTGAGTTTATCAGAAGAATACCTGGCTACAGTACACGTCAGTTGAGCGCTGTCGCTCTGCGGCACTTGTTACTTTATTTATATTTATTGTTTCTGCTTTTTCTGGTAGGACCATATATTGATATAACAACAGAAACTCGAACGACATTGAGCAAAGATGGCTGACAAGCCGGCGACACGGCTAACAGATGAGGACAGACAGAAGCTGGCTGCAAAAATGGATAAAGAGCTGGATGAATACATTGATAAATTGGCGAGTAAAGGAAAATCTCCTTACAAGGATGGATTTTCACAAGATAATTGGGAAGAGGTAAGAAAATTGTTAGGTGCATACCAAAAAGCGGGATGTTTTGTTGACAGCAGGATTACTGCTAAATTTTTAGCTCAGCTGACAAAGTCAGATGCAGCTTGTAGAATCGCATGATTGTCCGTCCGTGCGTCCGTCAACAGTTGGGCACAAATCTTAACCGCTCGACGTACGGTCTTGATATTCAGGACGTCGGGGGGGATCGCGAAAAGGACTCGGGATGTCGAATTTGGGTGTCAATGGTCAAAGGTCAAGATGTGTCAATGGAGGGGGAATATTTCCTCCTTAACTTAAGGTATAGGAGGAAATACGGAATTGCGGCACAAATCTCAACGGCTTGACCTACGCTCTTAATATTCGGTGTATAGTGTGATGGGGAGGAAACCCATCATCAGTGCGAAATGGAGGAGGTCACAGGTCAAAGGGCAGTGGGGGAAAGGTCAGTTATCAGACATTTTCTTAGGACATGGTCTAACAGACCGAGTGCAAAACTTTTTTGTTACCTACCTGACCTACCGTTTTTATCACTTTATTGAAAGGACCATGAAATCTACTTTCCACTGACGTGCGAAGAGTAAGTGTCTGATAACCTTTTGACCCTCAAGAGGAGGGATAAACATGGATTTGTTGACTGTTAGCAAAGGACTGAACTGCTTTTGCTATTAGAGCCCCCTCCACCCGCCCCTCCCACCTCCCGACCCCACCCTCAATGCACCCTTAATGTCATAAATATATAGTTGTTTATCGAAATATTTACTAGCAATATGTAATTATCAGGAGTCCGAGTGACTAATAATAGATCTATTATTATTCACTCCTGTAATTATGTAATATTAGTAAGTGGGGGAAGAATTTCATCAGAAAATCTTCCCTGAAATCTGTACTAGTAATAAATAATTACGTAGTATTAGTAAGTTGGGGCATATTTAATAATTGCATCGCATTAGTAAGTTGTATTGAAGCCACCCAAAATTCCCCCCGCGAAATTTGTACGTGTAATATAAAATTATGTTGTATAGATCTGTAAGTCGTATAGAGAGTTTATGGTTAGACGGTCGCCCGACGTTTTTTCGTTTGTCGGTAGGAAATGGAGAATCACCCTGCGTTCATGACGAGACAGCTGAACGAGGATGAGGAACTACCGAGCCTAGTGGCAGCGCTGCAGGCACTGAAGTACGACGAGGACGACACACCCGAAGGTGAGACTGACGCGAGGCCAGCCATCACAGAATGGCCAACAATTAAAATAATAATAATGATAGTAATAACAATAGTAATAATAATAGTAATGGTAATAATAATGCTGAGAGGGTCCCCCAGGGTACTGCCGGAACGTACCCTGGTAACAGAGCATATAAACGTGATTTATATGCTCTGCTGGTATACTATCTAATATGCTGGACAGTACCTCGCCTACTCCACTAATGAGTCTAGGGAGTCGCCTACACCTACTCCCTAACCTTAACCCTAACCATATCAGATAGTTACCAGGGTACGTTCCGGCAGTACCTTGGGGGACATATACCCTATGAGCAATAATAATAGTAATGGTAATAAAAATAATATTATTAGTAACATTACTAAATTAAAATAATTGTTTGCGGGGCAGCATCTATAAACCCTCAACCTCATTATGAAGGTAGCTACATTTTCCGTCGCACAGCGAATTGTACGTGTTTTGCTTATATTGTTTGTAGACATAACATCAGACTGCCAACATTAATACTAATTCATTTCCTCTAATTCTATGATTTCCATTTAGAAATGGCTTTGCAGTATAAAGATGATGGCAATGTGAACTTCAAGGCCAAGAAATACAAGAGGGCCATCGACTGCTACGCAGAGGCAATCAAGCAAAGATGTCCGAATGTGGAGTTGAATACTATTCTGCACACAAATAGGGCAGCTGCACATTTTCATATAGGTTTGTGTAATTTAAAACAGTGCAGTGGGCTAAGTTAACACGTAGCCCTGCTTCTAGATTTTCCTACCAGAATCCCTTATTTGGCATCAGAGACAGTTCATGTGACTCATGTAAAATTTGACTAAGAGTGACCGAAAATTTAAAGATGTTTGATGCAAGTGGGCTTTCAGTGTTTTAAAATATGTGAGCTGTGGCAATTACAGCAGGTAGCATGACCATTCATGTCATTCTAGTGGTTACTTCGACTTGGCCAGTGTTGCAGACGTCATCATTTTCCTCTTTTTGAGGACGTAGCCAATATGATTCCCTTGATTAAAACCTCATTTCTACCCCTGACAATCTCATTTGAAGAGAGATTTTACATCAGTTTCTTGATTTACTTATAGCCATAATTATTGTAGGTAATAACAGGTCTTCCTTGAAGGATTCTATTATTGCCAGGAAGCTGAAACCAGACCACATGAAAGCTATTGTTAGAGGTAAATTTTTAATAATATGTGCTTAATGTCAGGGGTGAATTAAGATCTGTCATTCACCACTGTTAAATTTCTTCAACCAGTCTTACATTTAATTTAGGTAGTATAGACCAATATTCAATTCGTATCAGTCACTTAAAATTAATTTGTAGTATGCTTCAGAATATTTTGGGTAGACTACAATTTTACATTTTTAGCTCGCCTTGACATCGTCAAGATGAGCTATTGCCATGGGGTGTTGTCCGTCCGTCCGTCCGTCCGTCCGTCCGTCAACATTTGGCTACGGTCAACGATAACTCAAGAACAGTTTGACCCACATGTTTCAAATTGCATACAGTTGTTACTCCTATGGGAGAGATTTGAACGTCCTATTTTGGAGCACGCCAGTCGACCTACTTTCGAGTCACGCCTACTTTTTGGCAAAAATGAAAATGGCCATCTAAATTCATTCGATTTTGTTAAATTTTGGTATGTGAATGTGTAAGGCTAGCCCCAAAACAGTTGTTACTCCTATGGGAGAGATGACAACGTCCTATTACGTTTATTTTTGTCCAACTGGTTAACAACTCTACAATCATACCTATATACGAGTAATATTGTGTTTTAGATTCTTCGTTACATTAATTTGACTGGAATATTTTATTGTTTTTATTTGCGCGATATTCAAAAACCAAAATGGCGATCATTTAGGCGTATCGCCATCTCTCTTCAATATTTTAGACTTTCAGATCTGAAACATTTATTTTCGCATCAAAACTTATGCATATATCATTATCAAGAGTGTATAATGGGAGATATGCTATATAATGGGAGTTCTCCCATATATATACTCTTACTTTATATATCCCCCTCCCTCTTCTATCACACCAAATGTGAGCTACAGTGTCATTGACACTTTCATTTATTGCTGATAGGTTTTATATATATCAGACATTTCCACAATTGATAAGATTTATTTCAAATACAATGTTTATTTATCAATTCACCCGTTCTTACTTGTAAAACGGCCGAGCAATAGCCAGGGCCACACTGTTAACATATTAGTCATTGAATCTTTTTGCTTTCTTTTGTTTGGTAAGTGTGGCTGGGATTTAGCTCCCAGGTTACTTACTATAGGCTTGTATGATTAATCAATCGCCTGTATATATCTATGACTGTTAACAACAGGTGCTCAGTGTTGTGTGGAACTTAAACTTTACGTGGAAGCTCTGCGATGGTGCCATGATGGTCTAACAATATCCTTTTTTTAACAATTGCTTTTCTTTATTTCGTCAATTGATGTCAATCGATAATGCTATAATTTTTTTAGAAAAAACATGCGTGACGAGCATGCGTGATGATGATCGAGTGATGTACGATTGATTCTGTTAATTGCCATGTTAGCCTTAATGTTCAACACAGAGACCCCAGTGAGAAAACACTACTTGATCTAAAAGTGAAGGCTAACAGATTGCTGGTAAGTTTGCTTGGACAAGTAAAATTATGAAAAACGTAGAAAGATACGGTTAATATAAACGTGTTTCGTTGCATAGCTAAATACGACAAACAAAAGAAGGAACAATATTTCTAATAGCTAAAAAATGGACTTCTTTTTAGAAAGTGATGCAAAAAGACCAACGGAAGAAATTGGCTAAACAAAAAAAGGAGAGGGCACAAGAACTGGTACTGATCACTGCAATAAAGGTAAATGTAGTTGATTAAATATATTAACAACTTTGGCACTTCTTGGTTTTGCCAACAATTATTAATAAAACATAAATAATCGTGGTGCTAGTTTAATTTCAGTGCGCATAAATCGGATGCATGCTTTATAAAACATGTAATATGTCGACACGGATGCTCATATCTTTTACAGGAGAGAGGAATTAACCTCAGCAGCCAGCAGCAGCAGCAGCCAAACAACGATGATTGTGACGATGACGACGGCAACGACAGAATAGACCCACTGCTCGCCAACCTAGAAACCCACTATCCGTCAGGGATCAAAGTTCATCTCGACGAAAATGGCGCCCTCAACTGGCCCGTGATGTTCATGTACCCAGAGTACAAGGAGACGGATTTCATTGAGGTGTTTAACGAGAACTCCCGGTAGGAATCTCAGACGCATAACGTGTGTGACTAGGCAAGCTGTCAGTGTGTAGCCAACGTCAATCGGCTCAATTAGCGAAAATTTGTTTGTAATCTCGGAACACTTCATTATTAAATGTTGCAACTTAGTGAGATCCACATTCATTATATATGTGAATGCATAGAGCATGATGCATTTCTGGTTCAATTAAAAAGGAGTACCACACGTGCGAATCTGTTACCCATGAATAGTGGCAAAGGCAAATTGCTTAAGGAATTTACTTCTAATAAAAGTTTTTGGAAGGTATACCTTGAAAATAAGTCATTGCTGGTTTTGTAACATTTTAAAATATTCACGGTAGTAGTAGTATAAATTAAAATAATCTTACTTCATATTTTGCAGATTTATTGACCACCTGGAAGTGATGTTTAACAGTGAGATTAGAATTCCATGGGATTCGGAAAATAAGTACAATTCTGCCAACATTCAGGTTAGGTTTAAGGCTTATTTAAGACATTTATTATGCATTTTTAGCTCATCTGACATAGTCAGATGCAGCTTGTAGAATCGCATGAGCGTGCGTACGGCCGTCCGTCAACAGTTGGGCACAAATCTCAACTGCTCGACGTACGGTTACGATATTCGGGATGTGGGGGAGTAATCCGAAAACGAGTTGGGATGTCGAAGCTCAGGGTCAAAGGTCAAAGGTCAAGAGGTGTAAAAGAAGGGGGAACATTCCCTCCTTAACTTAAGGTATAGGGAGGAAATGCAGAATTGCGGCACAAATCTAAATGGTTCGACCTAGGCTTGTGATAGTCGGTGTATAGCATCATGGTAGGAAAAGCCATCACTGTGCCAAAATTGGAGGTCACAGGTCAATGGGGCACAGGGCAGATACATTTAGACATTTTCTGAGGACATGGTCTGATGGAGCGATTGGAAAACTTTTTTGTTTCAGTGGTGACCTCCCATTTTTATGGCTTTATTGAAAGGACCATGAAAGGACCATGAAATGTACGTCAGCGGAGAGTAAGTGTCGGATAACCTTTTGACCCTCAAGAGGAGGGTTAAACATTGATTTGTTGACTGTTAACAAAGGACTGAACTGCTTTTGCTATTATTAGAGCCCATACCTGTGTGAGAATGTGAGGCTACAGTTGCACAGTTTAATTGCAAAGGCAAATGTTTGTTGAACAAGATTTACGCTCCTTAAATCATATTATTAGCTCATCTGACATAGTCGGATGCAGCTTGTAGAATCGCATGATCGTCCGTCCGTCTGTCCATGCGTGCGCCCTGATCCGCTGACAGCGTCCGCCGCCCGTACCGTCAACAGTTGGGACAGGCAAATCTAAACAGCTCGACCAGAGTACGGTCACCGATAAATTCGGGAGCGTGGGGGGTAATCCGACAAAAAACGAGTTGGGATGCTCGAAGCCTGGGGTCAAAGGTTCAACGAGGTGTTAAAACAGAAGGGAACATCTCAGTCGACTTAACTTTAAGACGCGAGGTAGACAGGGAGAGAAATAGCAAGAAATTGCGCAGCACACATAATGCTAAACAGGCTCGGACGCTAGGGCTCACGTGATAGTTGGCTGTATAAGCGATCATGGTAGGCCCAAAAGCCATGCACTGTGGCTCGAAATTCGAGGAGTCAGCAGGCTCAATACGGTCCGCCCGCGCCGGATAAGTAAGAACGACAAGATTGCGAGGACGTCCCGCGTGCAAGCAGGCAGAAACAGGGAGCGGACAGCGATTGGAAGAAGGACGCAAGGAACACTCGTAATGACAGGCCACAGAGGCGTAAACGCAAGAAAGGCACAAGGATGGATTTGTAGACCTGCGAAGGAGGGAGGCACAGGATAGAAGTATAACGTATGGGAGAGCCGGAGGAATGTGCCGGGGCTAATGGTGAGGCCGTGGAGCCTCCGACGCCCCCGCAATGACCACTCCAGAAGCGGCGCTCTCGGAGTGCTAGTACGACGGTGATGCTTGTGAAGGCGAGGCGCCGCCGGACGTGGCAGAAACGGTAGGAGGGGCGGATCGAGATTAGAAGTGAAGGCAGTGGATCCGCCAGGGGATCCGCACAGGCGTGGACCGGCGGGCACGAATAAGCCCAGCGACAGTACAGGGAGAAGGGTAACGGGGAGAGTGGAAGTCGCTGGATAGGGACAGCGAGCGGAACACCTGTGGTGGGTCGAATACAGGGAAGCTGAGGAGAGAAGAGGCGACGCCGCCGCGTAAGTTGAGCGGCCTGTACATACGGCGGGAGGAAGGGCGGACAGCTAGCAGCTGAAGACAAGATTGAACAAGAGTGCTCAGGAAGGTGGGTAGAAGAGGAGAGCAGTGAGCGGAGCAGGAGCGTGACAGAGGGGAATGACGGGAGTGGAGAAGGCGAAAGTAAGAGGAAAGGGAGTAGCAAGAGAGCTGGGTGTGGACAGCGCACACATGCGAGGACTGTCACGGGGGGAACCGGCATGGATCGAGAACGGCTTCGGATGGCGAGGAGACGGGGTCGCGGGCGCCCGCAGGGACTTACACCGCGAGGCGACACAAGGCAGATTTTAGACATTTTCTGAGGACATGGTCTGAACGGAGCGATTGAAAAACTTTTTTGTTTTCCAGCGGTGACCTAGCATTTTTATGGCATTATTGAAAGGACCATCAATCTACTTTCTGCTGACATGCCAAAGAGTAAAGTGTCAGATAACCTTTTGACCCTCAAAAGAGGAGGGTTAAACATGGATTTGTTGACTGTCTGTTAGAAAGAATTTGACTGCCGCTTTGCTAGTAGAATCTATAACATGCTGGATGTATGTAGGCTACAATGATCCACCATCTGAAATTTCAGAAAGCCTTAAATTTGTGTTAAAGGTTTATGCTCACTCTAAATCGTATAAATTTCCTATCGCGCAGTTCTGTGAACTGTCAGTATGTTACACTGTCACCAGTAGCCACTCCGCGCAGTGCTACTGCCAGTGCCGATGTGTTGATGGTACGTGTAGTTTTTGCCGCTGCGTATAATTGGTTAGGCAGGATGGCAGCTCTCTATTGGCAGGCCTGTCAGGCTGGCCTAGGTAAATGGATTGAGTGCTTAACCCTATTCTGTCTTTGGGCAAAAAGTGTGTTGCTAAACGTACGGATGGGAGCTTCCATCTTTAATCTGAAGAGCAACTTAAACGTACGCGCAAGTCTCGTTGCACACACTTTCATAACGATCCCAACGAACATTCCTTTGAGAAGGTTCCTGATACCATCCCTGTGCATTCCACTGTTTCGGCGTATATGTGAACACATTTGGGACTAACAGGGTTTACTAGAATCCCACCACTCCACCACAGAGTCACCGCAGTAGACGTTAGATGAGCGCTGTCGCTCCGCGGCACTTGTTTTCTAAAGCAGTCTGTCTATAGCACCCTGAAGGCTGAATCAGTGAATGCTCGCGTGGGTAGGCAAAAACATGGGGCAGCCCATGGCTGGCATGCTTCCAATCATAATTGTTGCCTGTCACCCTGCAATGCACATGTGTCTGCAATGCATAGAGATTAGGTGTGTGCGAAAGTGTAGCTGATATATTTGTTCAAATTGGCTGCGAAAGTCAAACAAGAATAAAGAAGATTTATGTATAAGACGTCTTGCTATGCACAAATGAATTTATCAGCAGAACACCAGACACCAGATGAGCCCTGTCGCACTGCAGCACTTGTTAGTAAAAATGATGTAAAAAAATGATGTAGCTTTTTGTTAAAAGAATTAACATAGCATCACTGTAATAATAGACCAATTCATTCACACTACTATGCTCACACCTGGAGACATAATGGCAAGTTTTGGTAATTACTGTACTAAATGGTACCAACTATGGCCTAATTTGCCCAAATTGTCCAGTTGTCTTATTTTCAGTGAAAAAGGTGCATTTCCTGTTTAAAGGTATATTTTGAAGACCGGGATGAACAGAAGCTGTATAATGTGGACAAGGCGTCAAGTTTAAGAGAGACCTTACAGCACAAGAAGTAAGTTGAAACTGTCAGTTTGCAATTAAGACTACATTTTTTATCCTCAGTCATACATAGATGTTTATACCGTCCCTTTAAAAAGCTGAGATGGAGCCGATTCTGCAGGAATGTTGGCATAGTTTTGAAGGTAAATCTCGTCATTGAGTAATTGTATACCAATTAAACCTTCATCAGGTGGAAGTTATTATCCCCTGCTCTGTACTTTACTTTTTACTACCAAAAGACATTTACATCTATTTCCGATTTTTTGCAGGCATGTTGTCTACAATGGAACACCGTGCTTCATTCTTCTTGTCGATGGATCAGCATTTGGAAAACAATTCCTGGACAAACACAAGTTGTAGCTAAATCGTTTTAATGGATTGAATAAACACATAATTATTAAACAAAATTTCAAAGGCTTCATAGGTTTCCTAGTGCAACTTTTTTGTCAGTTCCTGTACATCTCAACTTCCTATCAATACATGTGTCAAAAACTTCCTGTTAATATGAAGCTAAACATTTGCCTAACCACGGTTAACGTTTCATCTTTTTAGCATTCCCTTTCTTTTGGCCAAGTGATCTTTTTTTCCATTTTCCACGATGTGATGCAGCCGTTACTTTTGGACAGTCTCGCTTCTTGTGTCCAATGTCACCACACATGTGACATCCTGCCTTTGATTTTGCCAGTTCACCACAAATGTGTTTAGGCAGAACGCAATGTTGACAGGTGTCACAGTGCTCTCTTGAACCTTTTACACATTTACTGCACTTGAAGCAGTGTTTCCACGGATTTCCGTCCTTTGAAGGACAAACATTACAAACACTGCAGTGCTTGTTTTCCGATGTGACCCATCGGTGACACTCATTGCAGTAGCAGTACCCCTGTTCTTTCGGCAATGCAATGCGCTCTGCACACACATTTGTAAATATCCTTACCGGCGATTTACGCTTCTTGTCAGACTTGAACGAGCTGTGGTTCGCGTAGTCTACGACGTAGTCGAGCATTACCACGTTTGGAAGGTTCTCTTTCACTTTCTCTTCCAAGAAGTACGGGAAAACCCAGAAAATCGGCAATTCCCTCTTTTCTCTTGCATGTAACGTCTTCCATCTCTTCATGAAATGCTGCAGTGTCCCACCTAAAAGTTCAGCGAGTCCGCCAAATGGTGGGTCGATTATGATGGCAAGGTTTTGCTTATGCAAAATAAGGTCGACATTGTCTGCACCCTTTTCCCCGTTGAAAAAGTGCCTGTTAAACATGTTGAAGCGGCTAAACTTATTTACTGGATAGAATTGTTCGTAGCGTTGATCTATGTCCAATAAATAGCTTGATATCACACCCTGATTCACACAAACCTCATGGATGGTTGGTGTTCCTATGCAGAGAACTGAATCTATGGAAAGTTCCTTGAACGTTGCCATGAGAAAAGACAATGTTTGCCGTGAAAAAAAGTATTGGGCTTCCATCTTATTATTGGTATGCGCGCGAATGATGGCCGTTGGTTGGGTTAAATCTGATACACTGACATTTTTCACATTGTGGTTAACGTGATTTAAACATTCACCAGGTGGCAGCAATAGACCACAAGTTGTGCAGTATTTGTTCTGGTAATCCTTAGAATCCAAGCATTTCCTTAATATCAACTGCTGCTCCTCTTGCATTGACTTCTCTGAATGAAAAGCCTCGCTCACTTGCTTGCGCATAGCCAGCCGCTCACATGAAAGCTTATCGTCTGCCCATTGAAAAAAGGAACAGTCTTTTCGATCGCGGCATGCTGAGCAAGCATAAAACTGTCTGCTTGTGGAGTTGTCCTTCGTGTACCGTTGAAAGAGAACTGTTGGACCATGCTGGCAAGATGGATGACAATCCCAGTCTACGGACACAACCAATACTCCTGAATTAGATGGTTGGTTCATCTTGGTAGTTGTTATTGAGTTAATAGCTATTTGTTCAAAATGGTTTCGTTTTACTCGAGATTTTTACGCATGTACACGAGCTTGTGTACACGTACACAACCCGTACTCGGAATCGTCGTCTCAACAGTTATGATGCCAACAGTTCATGTATAGGCAGCAACCGTTCGTTTGAATAGTGTTACAGTCCTGTCATTTCATATCATGACAAATGCACACCGGTCGAATTAATGCGGGATTGCCACTGGCACTAATCAATAAGTTGCACCAATCAATTATTGTTGTGCACCAAGCCGTTCTATTAGCTGATACCACATGTTATGTTGCATTACATTAAACGTTGCAGGAGAAGAAACCTTTCAATATTCCACAGCTGTCATAACTACTAGTACTAGTAGGCCTAATTCTTTCTTTAGCCTACTCAAACTTCTCCTGCAATATTACGTGGTGAAGCAAGATGAGCGCTGACATGTTGGATTTGTAAGAAAAGTAAGCTTCACTAATCAAATAAGCCTGACTAAAGTCATCATTATTAAAAAAATAATATTCATATTTTATGCATACATTTTGGGATGCTTTAATTATAAATTACTTTTTAACGGTTCAGATATTGTATACTCAATCTTTCTATTTGCTTTCTATCCATGTTATCTAACAAACCGCGCCAAGCAAGGCCAGATCAAAGATGGCGTGGCAACCTGATCAGAATGGTCTGCAGCAAATTATTCAGCTTCTTAAAGAGTCTCAATCACCAGATACAGCTACACAACGCGCTGTCCAAGAAGTATCCTTACTAACCGTTTAGCTAATGTTAATTTAGTTATGTTTCAGTAATTACTTAATCCGCTAGCCCTTTACCAGTAATCTAATGCGCAGTACTGCCAGGCAAAAATTTGGCGGTTACGTTCGATTAGCATTGGCTTGTAACGACCGCTCTCTTTACTAACCCCGAAATCACCAGATATCCAGTCGTAGGTGCACATCCAGCATTTACATCGACCCTAAACGTGGCCATACCATGGATATACCCATGGTCCACGAGTATAGTGCACGTTATCACAATTTCTTGTTCATTCAGCCATGGAATTGGAATGTCACAGTGTCGGTGTGCTTCTGACAATTAATGCTGATCCACAAAGAGAAGGTGTGCTAGACGCCCAATTTAGAAGGATGGAACAGTAGGTTTAAATCTCATGTGATGAAGTGTTAACTGCAAGCGCCGAATTTGTTTAACTGTAACTGCAAATGCATCTAGTACTAGTAGTACTAGTAGTAATTGTACTTTTAATTAAATTGATCGGAGTGGCTGGAGGTACGGCAGCCGTCGTTCGTTAAAGCCCTGTTTTGGCGTTTGTTTGAGGGCTGAGGCAATTATTTGCGATCTTCAGATGTAAAGTTTACAATAATGTTTATTTTCATACCTAATCCGAGTGTTTCTAGCTCATCCAAACTCTCAAATCGTGAATTTATTTCCCAAGGCGTTATTTCGAAATCTGCCGCCATCTTTGTCTCGTTAAGTATGAAAGCGAATGGACTGCCGTACCTCCAGCCTTGTAAATTGGAGATACCGCTGCTTACCTCCAGCCACTGCCTAAATTGATTAGCAATTTAAATAATGGTAACCCGATTTTCGGAAGAATACTGCTAATTAAGGATATAGTACATATATAAAATTAAGAAACTACATCACACAGAATACACTTGCTATAAGTCAGATCATGTCTGATCTATTTGCGATGTACATTAATTATTATTGTTCGCTGTTTCCATAGACCTGTCAAGTGGAGAGGTTATGATGGGGACTATTGCATCAACTAGTAGGTGGCAGCAGCAGGTTTGCACATGCATGACTTAGCTTTTTAAAAGTAGCAGGACTGCCACAAGGGAACCCAGTGTTGTTTTAAGTCATATTAAAACAACCTCAGGGATACATTGTCTTTGAAGTTTGATATAGTCGCTTGGACTACGAAGCGTAATTATTGTAAGGTTACACATAAACTGGGTTAAAAACGAGAAATCTTAAATCGTTAGATTGGGTCTATTATCTGTGGTACATTATCCTTGACCTCGTATTAATAGAAACTTGAGGAGCTGAACAAGTATCCAGATTTTAACAACTACCTGATATTTGTGCTAACGAAGCTAACATCAGAAGGTGAGTAATATAAAACTGCCAATGAAATCTGCAAGCATTTTAACGAGGCTGGGTGCAACTTAATTGGTTATAAGTTCAGGTAATTCTAGAGTATATTTAATGCCCAAGCGAGCCTGGAAGTAATTAGGTAATTATGACTAAGCTAAGTGCATGAGTGATGAGTGGCATACCTTTATAATTAGAACTTTATAATTAATGTATTTTGGAACATACATCGATAAGTGGTTTCGCATTTTCTATTCATATGATTCGTTTATTAATATTATGTCATAATTATTCGTGTAGAATAATAAAAAAATTGAGCAAAAATTCTGAGATGGTACAGTGCCTTCAAGTTTTCTTTTTGTTAGATTGTCCAATCTAGCCTAGCGTAAGATGAAAGTATATAAATTAAATGCAGTAATTGACTGTAAATGTGAATTTTTAAACTCTGCCTAGGCAAATGCAATTATATGCTTACTAAATACAGTGAATGTTTTATGATTACTTACTCAGGTGGCCCAAGAAGTTATTTAAGCTAAAGCATTTATCTTTGGTGTTTTATGTTCAGTAGTATCATAAAGTGGGTGAAATGAAACAAATCCTACTTTCAGCAAGCACATGCACTCTAAATTGGTTTTTACATTTATATATTATATACGCTATATAAGTGTAGGTATTTAGTAGTTTAGTGTGCCTGTCTGACAGCATTTTGTGCCAGTAGCTAAAGCCTCTACCATATATTGTGAGTCGTGGGGTGTGCAGAAAGGCGTGCGGCTTCGTTATTGATTTTCCCTCTCTGTTCAGTGGGTTCAGGAGCAACTGCAGCCCCAGTAGATTTCCTAGGAAGCTGCTGCTCTAGTGTATTGATTGCTCTATCCAGTGATGGACAATGATAACGAGGCAGAAGATGCTCAGTGTTGCTACAGACTGGTCTTGGGCGAGAGGCACCCTAATGCTCAAAATTGCAAGCAAATGAGTTTACGCGCGTCGCATATGTGGGAGTTTATTTTCTTCAAAATTTCACGTCGCCGTAGATGCAGCATAGCATGTGAGACCGGGGGGGGGGTGTGTGCTTTTAGTAGCTCTCTCTTAGGGGTCTTCTCAAGATTTCTTGTAGTTTAGCCGTGTCCGTCACAGTTTATTTCCCAATGATGACAGATGCCAATAATGAATTCACTTCTGCTGGGCTAATGGAAAACTGTGTTCGTGTTGGCTGTGGTGTGTGGGGGTCTTTGTTTCGCGTGATGTTATTAAAATGTCCATTTTCAATTATTCTGCACCAATTTTTGCGTGTTTGCATACTGCAAAAACTCATTAATTCCTACGTGCCGCGCCATTTGATATAGATCTTGGTTGATATTTCTAGTCAGATTACAATCTGTGAGCATTGTGTTTGGCAATTCTTGTTGGGCAATGTGAAAAAAATATCACATTGATGTATGCCACTCCGCTTAATTACACTAGATGTTAACACGAATTCCAAAACGTTTCTTGGGAAATAGAAAAAAAGTAATGGCATCTGTTTTATATTTGCTATTATCACTGAGACATTTTGAGTGCCATTTACTAGCATTTCTGGTATAGAATCTGAAATGTGTGCTGTCTCTATGTTTGTGCGTTTTATGGGTCTTTTTACATCTGCTGTGAAGTGTATTACAGAGACACTCAGTGAAATAATTGCTCCATCATAACCTAAGTAAGCAATCAGTGTGTGGGGGAAATTGCAAAACGATCCCATTTTCCAACCTACAGCCCACTCTTGAATGAAATACCTTATGATATTTATGGAAATAAGAAATCTTTTGATTTAAAAAACTAGATCACTTACATTTTTGCTAAAAATGCAATACTGTGCGAGTGTGTGTGTGTGATCATGATAGGAAGTTTTTTTTGGTAGATAATAAATACAAAACGGGTTCCATTTACAGGGTTAGACACTAACCATTTTAGTTCATTAGTCCACAGGACTAGTAAAAGAAAAAATTTACTAGTCCTTCCAAGAATTTGGCCTCATTTATAGCTACAAACTGTTCCGCACCTTTTATCGGCTATCGCCGTAAGATGAACCTCTGGCAGGCACTTGTCAGTGAGGCTAATGCTGGCCGACATCTAACCCCTTGCCTTGTCAAGCTGGCACAGCTTGACGTAATGCGTGTAGGACCTGCCGTTTTTTCGAATAGCATGTGGCATTTCTAATGGGGTTCGCCATTTACAATCGCTGGATGGATGCGGCGTGGTGCACTGTCGCGTATGGGTGTTGCTATCCCGGGCGTGGAGGGACAGTCACGGTCGATCAGTTGACGTATACTTCAAAGTCCAGCAATCCTTCCACAGAAAGATTCCACAGTCATACTTCCGTACTAGACATGGCCTTATATCCCTAACACCTATCCCTAACCCTCACCCTAACGCCTACCCTAATCCTAACACTAGTGCTGCCACACTTGCGGTACTGTCCCTCCACGCCCGGGGCGATAGCATTTCCGCGTCGGTATCACTGCTAAACAATGGCGTCTAGTTACGAAGGAAAAAATCGTAAATGAATTGAAATCAGAGTTGCCAAAGACATCTGGGCAGAAAGCTGATCTGCAACGTACACGTATCGCTTGCGTGCGTGTGCACGTACAACGTCGGTCCGTGCGTGCGTGTGCACGTACACCGTGGTTGCGTGCGTGGCGTGTGCACGTACACGTGCCTGCGCGCATAAGGCAAGTACACGTGTGTGCGTGCGTGGCACGTACACGTGCGTGCTGCGTGTGCGGGACGGTCACAGTGCATCCGTGCATCAGGCACGTACACGTGCGTCGCTGCATAGGCAACGTACGTGTGTGTGTGCGTGCGTGTGCACGTACACGGTGCGGCGCGTGCGTGTGCACGTACACGTGCCGTAACGGCCGTGGCGTAGTGCGGTACGTACATGTGCGTGCGTGCGTGTGCACGTACACGTGCCTGCATGTGCATGTACACGTACGTGGGCAGCTACACGTGTGTGCGTGGCGTGCGTGGGTGCGTGTGCACGTACACGTGCGCGTGTGCGTGGGTGCTGTGTGCACGTACACGTGCGTGGTGCGCTGTGCACGTTGTGCGTATGCACGTCTGTGCATGTGCGCGCGTAGTGCAAACGTACACGTGTGTGCGTGCTGTGTGCACGTACCACGTGCGTGTGCACTTTTCATCACCTCTTTTGATCGCCACAACCATTTCAATCTCAGTTCTGGGTCACTTGGGCTCGCCACTGTTCGCGTAACAGGCATGGTCCTTGCATTTCTTTTGCTAGGATCTTCTGTCCCCATCGGAAGCATCATGCGGCTTTAACAGTTTCCAAACGATAGTTTGTAGTGCCGGTGGAAAAACTATGCATACATACAGCCTGACACCACAGGTCATAGTGATACCCTTGGCTGGGTCATACTCTACCCACGGGTATGAGCGATTTTCCACGCTGGCCTGGAAACGCACGCATCCTTTCGTCGTCTTATCATAGACACGCTGGCCATCCTAATTTCTCCTCCTGCAGATTTACGTTTGGGAGGTGAGGGAGCGCCGTCCAAATACTTTCACATAACAACCTTGATGTTAGTAAATTATACTATTGGATTAAGGATGTACCATATACTATTAGCTTCACTACTATTTGTATAGACTGCTTCAAGTAACACACAGCATGCGATGTGGTGCGATGTGAATACCTCCCTATGGAGAGCCTATAACTGATTAGTTGCGTCATTTCTACAATGCAGGACCGTTTGTTCTATGTCAACAGCTACTGTCAAGCGATCAATCGGTAGACTGGGTGGTTCGAGACCCCATTTGTTTAAACAGATGTTTGCACTGCCGTAGGGGTCTAGCATGCTTGGAGCGTGCAGAGCGTGCTAGCTTCTACTCTACTTGGACTAGCGCGTCTAACAGGGAAAACTTGTTAATTTGACGAGGTTATATATAGCTCTTTGGATCTTGGATGAGAGACGCTGCCGCCGGTAAATCGATGTGGAGATATTGGGAACGTGAGGGACGGGGAAAACATAAGCTAGTCCCGCCGGACTAACTGCTATGGGAATCTACTAGATCGCTTCTGATTTGTGTTAACTAGTCCTCGGACTAACGGACTTAGCGTTAGTGTC